>NC_056596.1:19615124-19615263 GCF_018340385.1 Cyprinus carpio | reverse complement strand
AGAAACAATTTATACTCCCACCCTCCTGCGCTGGAGCCAAGCTCAAGGGGCGCCTCCTTTTAGTCTGGACCATCAATAAGGTGGTTGCTATGAACATAGAACCAGCCAAAAACATTATAGGTCCAGCATAGGAGACTGT
>NC_056596.1:19614634-19614735 GCF_018340385.1 Cyprinus carpio | reverse complement strand
CAGAGTGCGCCTTCGTCTCTCCGAACTTCTCGATCACTGTCTCAATGGAAATACCGAAAAGTTCAGAAGGTGAAACCTGAGCATCGAGAAGAAAGCCTTTT
>NC_056596.1:19614411-19614501 GCF_018340385.1 Cyprinus carpio | reverse complement strand
ACCTGATCAGGAAAAAGGCCTTCACTTTTATCCAGGTCTCTTAGCAGATCAGTCTGATATGCTTGAAGCACCACCATCGTGTGTAATCAA
>NC_056596.1:19606269-19614397 GCF_018340385.1 Cyprinus carpio | reverse complement strand
ACCTGCTGCTGCGTGTGCCTTGCCATTTAAAAGCGAGATACATTGCTTGAAAGGGCTTAGATGGCAAGGAGGGAGATTAAGAGGATGTCTCCCCGCAGAATGAAAGCTCTTTCTGGGGCATCCTCTCATAGCGTTTTGTATAAGCCTCGATGTCGGCAAAACTCTTATCTGCGAGAAACGATGGATCGCGAAGAAGCCTCTCTTCCTTTTGATCTCTGTATGGAGAAACAGGCAGAAATGGAAGGCTCACCTGGAAGCTGGAGGAGCTATAGTCAGAAAGATAAGCTCATCGAGCATGATCTATAAACTCCAACAGCTCTACATACGCCCAGGGGCAGGAGGGTGAGAAGGCTCAGCCTCAGCTTCACCACCATCCTCGTATCTCCTGCTTTTCCTGGGTAAAAAAAACCAGCAGAGCACTAACCTCAGTATCAGAAAGTGTTAAAGATATAGCATCATCCTCGAGGCTCTCTCTCGTCTGCGCCATTATGGCGTGAAAGGGAAAGTCCACTCTTTAAACCATTCAGACAGATCCACCTGAGAAATTCTCACAGTCATTCTCCTCCGTGCCTCAGCAGCCAGTGAGTCCTGGTACCCGGGAAGCAGATGGCTGCCTTTTTTTTCTGGAAAGAGAGCGAGAGCGAAGCGAACTTTCCTTAAGCTTCGCAATGCATGCAGATTGCCTCCTCAAAGACATTGCGTGCATACTCTTTACCCAAACAAATATGTATAAAGATGGAGTGTGTGTGTCGCCGGGTTATCAAATGCACACATTGTCTAAGCGCTTGCCTAGTAATCGCCATGATGGAGAGAAGAAGCTCTTACGGTTCCTAGATGCAGCTTCAAACAAAAAAAAGAGAATGGCGTGTTATCGGTGCTTGTTTAAAATTAGCGCCCGGTAGTGGCGTCAGAGGCTGTCGCCCGACCAGCTGGTGTTTTTCAGTGTATGCTTCAGACACGGGTCACGACGAGGTGTTCCCCATAGCGACCCCTAGAGGACGCAGTTCGAAATTCCCTTGAACTAAATGGTATGGAATAACAGCCCCCCCCAAAAAAAATGATGTCACAATCGAAACTTTCCCCATGTTTCAGTCATGGCTGTTTTGGTAGTGACAGTTTTAGATGCTTTTGAACCCTAGCTCAAAAATGCTAATCAGCACATGGCTACCTAGCAACTCTGAATGGCTTTACAATGATTTGGAATAACACCCAAAAAAGTGTGCTTAACTGCAGAAATAAAGGTGTTCGGTATTGACGTTACTGAAAGTTACACACAGATTTTTCAGAATTTTGAACACATTTATCTCAGAATGATCGGACCTATCTACTCACCATGTAGCTATGAGAAAGAGGGACACAGGAATAATTCCTGATTGTAAATATAGGGTTGTAGTTAAAATCAGTCTCAGCCAATGGACAAAAACATGCACTGTTTTGGTAGTGATTGTACAGAGGGTTCGGGACAGCCTCCACCCAACTGAAAGTACCCCAAAAAATTATGATTTAATTAAGCTTACTGATATTTAAAATATTTTTGGTGTGTTTCATTAGATAATAGAAACATCTAGAAAACAATATAAACATCAGATATGAATATTTAATCGTTCATAAAAGTGTTTTATGGGTTGTGGACAGCATTGTCACCAAATTCTGTAGAATAGGCCCATATTGTATTAGTGAATCACATATGATTCTTGCCTTGTCAACTGATGTTCCCGATACACAATAACCTGAGATGTCCTTTATGACATCGTGTTGTGTCTGTTGGTTGCATCAGCACCGATGGGTGGCTCACTAACTGGAAGCCCGTATGAGAAGACCCTCCTGCGGTTGTCCTGGTCTCCATCCTGATGGGACGGGTATTTCTACCTTATCCTGCTGTCAACATGGCCTTTTTGTGCTGATGACGGACGATTGAAAGTTCTTAGTGGAGTGTCGGCTTCACTACTGACTCTGATTCCGGGCCGTCTGTCCAGAGCTGCTTGAGTGTAGGAGAGCGTATATCTGATCTCACCGCAGCTGCCACGGAGACTAGGTGTGTTACTGATGCAACTCAACTACGCCATTACATTTCAACAGTAAAACAGAACCAACTGAATGGCCTTCACAAAACAACAAGTGCTTCTCTATGAAAAAGAAGTGCACTTAATTGGTATTGCATTTGCACTTTTACTGTACTTCAAGTAAACAAAAAAAAACCGTGTACTTGCAGATAAAAGTATTTAACCCTGAAAGGCCACTTGAATTTTACTTACTAAAAGAGAGACACTTACATTGACTATGATTGTTAACACACACTTAGAGCACTTTTTTAAACCGCACTTTGTATTCAGTCAAATTAAAATGAGACTCCGGTCCAGCTTGCTTCAGCACAGGCTGCTGGTGATTTTTTAAGTGATTCCGAAGAGCTGAGCAGACCATCCCGTAGGACGCTTATGCTTGTGGCTAGGGCGGCTGCCCGGCACGTCTCAGTCACGTGGGTTGGCTCGGGCCTAGTCACGAGCCTACGGCTCTTGTTCCTCTGCCAAGTCATCTTAGCTGCCCGTGGCTGATATTCCCACTTCAACACCGCGCAGGGGGGGGAGCACTCCCCGTGGGTTAGGCCATCAGGACAGTCAGGTGGTGCTGGTGACATAGAGGGTCCAAGGGTGTTTCACTTTAATAACCAGATGCCTGGACCCCTCCTGATACGATGGGCATGACGACCAAACGGGGACGATTTGATTGTTCAGCCCACGTAGCAGGATGAACCAAGATTTGATCACTGTTTAGACGGTCCTCTGGTCGGAGGGGTGATGGTGGAACTGCTGGACCCGGACTAGGGTGGTTCAGTATCTTAAAAACAATATCAATAATCTGTCTTTATTGAAGTTAATTCTTGTGGGTGTGGTCATTCCTGCAAGGTCACAAAGCGTGGGTCAGCACTCAGGGCAGCACAGGAAGCTCCTGCTGCGTATGCGGGAGTCGGCAGCGGTGAGGTGGATCTGTACCGCGTGTCCTCATACCATGACAGTGTGGTCTGAAGAATGAAAGTGTGCCACCCCATGTCACCTCCTACCCCATTTCAGGGCTTGAAGATCGTGGCACTTTGTACAGGACAGTGGTGACCACCAGTAACCGGGGTGTAGTAGTTGACAACACGAGGCGGGGCCGATGGACGCAAGGTAATAGGACCAAAAAACAGAACAGGCAGGTTTATATGTTGCCATTACCTACAGGTCTGCGATTTATTAAATAAGACGTGGCTTTCTGGAGATGAGGTGAAACGTGGCATGCAAGAAAATGTTCTCATCCTTGGGACATGCAAGAGATGTTAGTGAGTTTATTTAACTTCATCAGATTTGGAGAAATGTAGCATTCCATCACTTGCTCATCAATGACTCTTCTACAGCTGAATGAGGTGCCATCGTCCAAACAGCTGATAATAAAAATCCCAATAATCCAAAGGAAATCCCACCACTCCAGCCCCGGTTAAATTAACCCAAGTGGTGGAACGTCGTAATGGAAATTGTACTTAAGTACCAAGTACTGTTCCACAGTGCTGGAAAAATACTCAATTACAAGAATAAGTACTGGTGTTCAAAACAGTACTTAAGTCAAAAGTACAAAGTCTCCTCTCAAAAACTACTTCGCAGGAGTGCTAGTACTAGTACTTTTTATCAGCGATATTTCATGAATACAAAAAAAATTAATACTCAAAGATCCTATGTGGATCAATAGTGCTTGATCACAAACCTACTTTTTATCTTCATTGGACAAAGTATGTGAATTAGTGTCATGAGCTACAGGGAATTACCACACTTACTCCCCTTAAAAAAATCCGTCCTCCCAAAGTACCCGTGAACCGGAATGGTTTTTTTTTTCGAAAGATTCAGTGTCTGTGATGTCTAATTTCAAGTGAATGGATATAGAAATAAAGGGCGGGGTTTTTATAGTTCGTGGTCAGAACCGAATCCACAATCTCCACTACACCTCCACCTCGTTTTTTTTTTGCTCATAGCAGATTCACGGGATTGTTACAGAGATGTGGTTAACCGCAACAGGGGGGTCCTAGTTAGTGCTCTTATTTAGAAAGTCTTGCTTATGTTTTGCTGGGGGGTGTACTATGAAATTATGCTCTCGAGCATGGTGCTCCTGCTATAGGTGGCTACAAGTCGACTGGCGAGAAAATTAGCATTATTGTTTCCAATAATTTCCCACATTATCTACAATACTTTTTCTCCCAGGCTAGCCTGGCACAATGATCGGCCGTCGATTAGTTTCCAGGTTTGATGAAGGCTGCTGGGGGGTACAAAAAAGGACGGGGGGCTGGGGGTTGGGGTGGGGGTGTTGGTGGGGGAGGGGGGGGGGGGGGGGAGGGATGGGTCGGGGGGGGGGGAAGGGAGGGGGGGTGGGGGGAGGGGGGAAGGGGGAGAACCGGGAGGGGGGGGGGGAGGGCGAACAGCGGAGTCCGGGGGGGCAAAGAGACACGGGAGAACCCGTGCACCCCTGGCCAGAGCAGCAAAGTTGCACATCTGGCAAGATCTCCGTGACCGGTTGTGGGTCTGACATCCCGACTCTAACCCAAACCTTTATCCCCATACTGAAATCCCAGATGGCTTGACAGTGATTCATCTAAAATATTAGTATCTAAGACATTGTGAGCACAGAAGACTGTAGTGTGCCCAACAAATAGATGCAGTATGACATATACTGAGGAGCCATTCTGCAAATTCACAAGTTCAAAGTCAGAGTTGGAAGCATCTTGAAAAATTTTTCCTGTCTTTTTCCAGAAATTTTATATTATGCAATTGGTACAATATCAAAGGTACAGATTTTTATTAATTATACAGTTAATTCTCATTTTGAATTTTTTAGAAGGTAAATCAATAACAATTAAAGTTTTTTAAATTTTCATTTAATTCTATTTTTTTTATTTTTTAATCCAATCTTTCGTTCTTTTTAAAGATTCAAAAATATAATCATAAAACTTATTATTTTCAACATTATAATTATATCACATATTTTTAATATACATTTAATCAAAACAATCTCAACATATCATCCCTATCTACCGTTAACCATGTAGCTATTATAAATAATTTAACACTTAATATTCCCTTATCCCCGCTCAAAAACATCTATTTTTTTAGTTACAGTCATTCTCATACCATATGGACAAAAACCTGCCCTGTTTTTTTTATTTATTTTACATCTTTTTTCTTTTACACTACCAACACTCAAAAGCCAACTTAAATTACCGGCAAAACTTATTATTTACTTAATGCTTATTTATATTTTTAAATATTTTGTTTGTGTTTTCATTATATAATTATCACATCTCTATACGAATTACATTAAACATCTAATATATTAATACTTACAATGCTTTTTTAAAATTTTTTTTTTTTGGTTTGTTTTACACCATTTTTTTCAGCCAATTCTTTCGAATATCCCATATATTTATTATTTAGAATTAACATGATTTATCTCATTGTCCCCTTGTCAACTGATGGTGTCAGCGCGATACAAATAAACTGAGGACCCGATCTTCTGTTATGAGGCTCTTGTTGTGTCTGTTGTTCATTCATCATCCCATGAGATTGGGGTGGTCATCATCGTCACGGCCTTGGAAGCCCTTGAAATGAGAAGAGCCCACTTGCAGTTGTCCCTGGTCTCCTCCTGATGGCAGACTGGATTTCTACTCCAGATCCTTCTGGTTCAATGGGCTCGTCTGTTTGGGGCTTATTACCTGACGAAATTGAAAGAATCTTGTTTGAGTTTTCTTGCTTGGGGCTAACTGACTCTGATTCCCGGGGCCGTTCTGTACAGAGTCTGCTGTGAGTGTTGGAGAGTGCGAGATATCTTAGCTCCGCTAACAACGCAGGCTGCCGACGGAGACTAGTTGTTAGCCTGATCCAACGGCTCACCGTACTCAAAGTGCACATGTAAGATTTGCAACAGATAAAACAGAAACCACATGAGTTGACCGCGCGCGTCGCTGGCCGAGACAACACAAAAACACAAAGTGCCTATGCTCTAGTGAAAAAAGAAGTGCAATCAAATTGTATTGCATTTGCACTTTTACTGTACTTCAAAGTTTAAAAAAAAACTGTACTTGCAGATAAAAATTATATTAACAATGAGCCACTTAAGTTTACTTACTGAAAGAGAGACACTTACATTGACTATGATTGTTAACACACTTAAGCACTTTTTTTAAACAAGTGCACTTTGTATTCATGTCAAATTAAATGAGAGACTCACTGTCCAGCTTGCTTCCAGCACAGCTGCTGGTGATTTTAACAAGCTGATCCCGAAGAAAGAGCTGGAAGCAGAGTTCCTCAGCAGCAATCCTGAAGACACAATAGTGCACAATAGGACCAGGGAGACAGAGGGGGGGACATAAGAGGCTAGGAGTAAATTGTAAGAAATATAAACACAGTTCTCTGTTTTTCCTGCACCTGTCCATCAGCTCCCGGTCAGTTCAGAGGCTGAATGTCCATCACGGTACAGAGAGCCACCCTGAGCTGTGTGTGGAACCATCCTCTCGTGAGAGTGGGACAACTTCACCATCCTGCTAAAGGATGAGAGAACCACGACTGTGGACACACAGACAGGCTAGCCCATGATGCACAGGAATGCAACTTTAATAACCTGATGCCTGGACATACCTATATTATCACCGTGACGACCAATAGTGGAGATCTGAGTAGTTCGGCCCACGTCACAGGAAGAACCAGTGAGTCATTCAGAGGTCCAGTGTTGTGCTGCTGTGATGGTGGAACTGCTGGAATGACTAGAGTGTTAATTATCTTAAATACAATATCCAATAATATGTCTTTATGAAGTAATATTGTGTGGGTCAGTCCCTGCACAGGTCACAAAGCTGCGGGTCAGCAATCAGGCAAGCCCAGCGCTCTGCAGGTATGCTGGGAGTGGCAGCCGGTGGGGGATCTGTACCGAGTGCTCCTATCCATGACAGCGTGGCAGAAGAATGAAAGTGTGCCACCCAATTTCACCATCCCTCAACCACGTCCAGGCTTGATAATCCGGCAACTTATTGTACAGGACAGTTGGGTTGACCACGCACAGTACACAGTGGCGACCTCTCTCACGCACCGACAGTGGTTGAATGACGTCACAGGTACTAGACGCAAAAAACGAACATGAGGTGTATTGTATAATACCTACAGGGGATTTTTAAATAAGAGTAACAGATGAATTGAAGCTGGCATGCAGAAATGTTATCATCCTTGGGGCCATGCAAGAGGTGGATTAGTTTATATTTCTGTCTCCAGATTTGGAGAAATGTAGCATTCCTCACTTGCTCATGACAATGGATCCTTCCAGGGGAAAACCGCCCACCCACCTATTTACTACAGTGATTGGTGCCATCGTCCAAACAGCTGATAAAAAAATCCAAGAATCGGCACATGGAATCACACCACTCCAGGGCATTACATTAACCAGTGGTGGAAAAGAGTAAATGGAATTTGTACTTCAGTACAGTTACTGGTACACTGCTGAAAAAATCAACTCAATTACAAGAAAAAGTCCTGGTGTCAAAACAGTACTTTCCGTAAAAGTACCGAGTACTCCTCATCCAAAAAAACTACTCAGGATGCTAGTTACTCAGTTTACTTTTTATCCAGCGATATTTAATGAATTACAAAAACATTAATATCAAAGATCTGTGTGGATAATAGCTGCTTTGATCAAAACCTACTTTTATCTTATTGACAAAGTTTGTGAATTAGTGGTCATGATACAGGAATTTCCAAATTCTATACCTTAAAAAAATCAGTATCAAAGTACCCGTGAACCGGAAGTTCCAACTGACTTCAGTGTTGTGATGTATTTCAAGTGGAATGGAATATTGAATAAAGGGCCCGGGGTTTTATTGTGGTGCACCTCCACTCCACTCCACCTCTTGCTCACGTAACAGATTCCGCGATTTGTGCAGGAGTGGTTAAAGGGGTCCCTATTATGCTCTTTACAAAGTCTTGAGATTTCGTTTTGGGGTGTACTGGAGAACATGCTCTCGTAGGCAGTTGCTTGAAAGTATTATTTTTTCACATAATTTTACATTATTACAATACCTTTCTCCCCCAGCCTGGCACAAATGGCTCTGATTAGTTCCAGGTTT
>NC_056596.1:19606141-19606221 GCF_018340385.1 Cyprinus carpio | reverse complement strand
TAGCCCCGTCCCTTGCAAGAGCAGCAAGTTCCGTCTGCTCTGGTATAGTTAAGGATGGTGTCAATATTGCCATATCAATC
>NC_056596.1:19605804-19605879 GCF_018340385.1 Cyprinus carpio | reverse complement strand
TATTTTTAGACTCAGTTTACTGACTTGCATGGTTCAATTGTCCACCACAAGACTAGTAATGTGCACTAAAAAAAG
>NC_056596.1:19604327-19605744 GCF_018340385.1 Cyprinus carpio | reverse complement strand
AAGCTCCCTCATTGTCTGATCAGCTCTTCAATTCTTGCTGCAGTGTCACTTTTCCCAGTTCAGATATCAGGGCTTTTATTGGTCCCTTTACTACTGGCTACTCAAGGTCAAGGTGAACTTTATTTTCCCACAAGGGGAAATTCATATGGTCCCATTCATTCATTACACGCACTTATCACAACATTTCGTCAAAAAAACCAAACACAACACATAAAACACAATATCTATACAAAAGGATAACAGTCTACAAGAATGAAAATTACAATCCAACATGTAACCGTTTAAAAATGTATAAATTACAGATAAATAAAACAATATGATAGCTTGCGCTGGGCTTGATCATATCAATCTGATCGCTATGGGAAAAGGATTTATTATACCTTTCTGTTCTAATTCTCTGTTTGTAAAATTTACAGCTTGACTATTACTTATGTAATAATTTATGTATAGAGGGTGAGTAGGGTCATTAACGATTTGGTCAGTCTTTTTGAAATAGCTCATGTACAGCCCTGGAGCTACAGAACACCTGGTCAATGTGATGACCTGCTTGGCATGATTTTGATCATGCGCCTGCAGTTCTTTTGGTACTTAACCTGGATGTTACAAACACACAGATGAGGCCAAAGACAAAAACACTCTGAAGTTTAGGCTTTTATAAACATTACAGAATGTTTTTATAATCCAAAATTATATAATGTTCCTAAGGAAGTACATCCGCTGGTGCATTTTCTTAATTGGGTTAGTGCACATTCATTAAAAGTTAATTTAGACTCCCAAATATTTATACGTTGAGACCCTCTCCACTAATTCACCATTAATTTTAGAGGGGGGAACTATCATTCTATTTTTGCTAAAATTTATAACCATCTCTTTTGTTATCTTCACATTGATTTCCAGAAAATTTTCAGAACACCACAATTCCCTCTGAAAACCACTCACAGAAGATATGTCCGACTTTAAAAAACCAACCAATGCTGTGTCGTCAGCATATTTAAAATAAATGTGAGCTGAAGAGCAAGCTTGACAATTATTAGTGTATAATGTATATAGGATAGGCGACAGAACACACCCTTGTGGTGCCCCTGTATTTATCATTTTTGAGGATGATATGCATGAATTAAATCTGACCTGCTGACTACGATCTGTCAAGAAGAAATAGATCCATAAAATCATTTGGGGATTTACTCCCAAATGCACTAATTTTCTCACCAGCAGGTGGGGTTGGATCGTATTAAAAGCACTACTGAAATCAATGAACATAATCTTGACCAGGCTCCGAGCATGTTCAAGGTGCTCATGAGTGCTGTTAATCAAAGATAATAGTGCATCCTCAACACCTCTCTCTGCACGATATGCAAATTGATTCGGGTCTAAAAGGGGTGAAACCTCTTGGAGAAGTTGTTTTAAAATTATTTTT
>NC_056596.1:19601688-19604059 GCF_018340385.1 Cyprinus carpio | reverse complement strand
GGGACACATATTTTGGCATCAGTTTAATCATATTATGGTCCGAATTCCCTAAACCGGGCAGGGCCTTAGAATAAAACGCATCCTGGATATTTCCATAACAATGGTCAAGGCAAGCTTTATTGCGTGTTGAACAGGTAACATATTGTTGGTACGTAGGTAAATGTTCCTTTAAACTGCATGAATTAAAGTCACCCAACAAAAAATTAGCTGCATCGGGGGCCTCTTCCTCCGCTTTAGTTACAATTCAGAATCTAGTGGCAGCGGCCAATGTGTGTTTTTGGCGGAGGGCGCAATAATATACAACAACCGTCTGTTTGGTTTATTGTCTCTAGGCAAATAATGGCCTTAAGAAGCGCTAAAAGTTCAATGTCCTTTGTACAGATCTGACTGCTTCATCCGTATATGTAAAACCAGAGGTTCACAATATGTATTGTTAACAAACACGCACACACCTCCACTTTCCTTGTCCCGAGTTCGGATTACGGTACTCCTCACCATGTGTAGCCCTCTAGTTTCCGAGCCGCTTAGTCGAAAGTCTGTCTCAGTGAGCCAGCTTTCTGTCAGGCAGATAAGGCAGGATTGCCGGTATTCGGTGAGATACTGAGTGCAGGCCCGCAACTCATCTGCCTTATTCCTTAGGCTTTGGACATTGCCGAACATGACAGTTGGAAGTGATTGTCTGTAGGGCTGTCTTTTCACTCGTTCCCGGATTCCTCCTTTCCTGCCACGTTTTCTTGCTTTGGCATTGCTGCCCCTGACACATTCCGGTGGTAACAACGATGTGTCATAGGGATGAAATCGCGTTGCAGGGGATTTAAAATTTAGTAGAAAGTCTCGTGTGTAGGTGATTCGCGCTCCCTGGTCACTATGCATGTAGTGATTGTAACCGGCAGCATAAGTGATCAAAATCACCAGCAGCATAACTGAGTTCGGCTTCATTCTGAGCCCTGAACATTCATCTAAAAAAAAAAGAAAAAGACTTACTTTAACCGTCAATATTGATGGATTGTAAAACAATTAATAAAACAAACAAACACAGCTAAGGACGCGCAAAGAGACCGTGTCGCCGCTCGCGCATGCGCCACACTGAGAACAATACTGAAGTGCCGTTAAAGGTTTGAATATCAATTCAAATTGTGGGCGTACTCATTAATGAACTATGATTTAAAAGTAAGTTGATGGAGGCCAGTGCAAGCAGGAGGAGAGTTTTCAATGAAAGAAACTTCAGCTCGACTGAGTGCAACGGCTTCAAATGGGCCTGCGTATGTTTTTAAGCATCTAGAGACAGGTCCAAGAGGGTATGGGGGCCCGGGGAGGAATTTTACCTTCTGGCCCCCTAAGAACCTGATGACCATGTAAGTTCCCAATTTCATCACTGGACAAAAACAGCATGGCTGGTTTAAATTCCCAGACGCGCCACCACAGGTGATTGTGCAGATTACTTGTCTGGTTTCCATTGTGGTTTTGTGCCAATATCGTACGAGTGACGAGGTCTTACGCAGGTTAGCTCTGCCGTGACTTTAATCGAGATTTAAATGCAAGTGTGTTGCCTCCTCCCGAACAACACTAGTAGATTGTTCCAGCGTCCTGGGTGCTAAATAGGAAAAGAATCTGCCTTTTCCCCCCTTTTCCTAAAGGACAGTTGAGTTTTGAGTATTCTAGTAACCAAATCCATAGTTTTTGAAACTCGCAGCAGACATGAAGGACTATAATAATGTGATATAGGCTTTCGCTCAAGGAACTGAAGCTGATAAACCATTCAGTTTATAGAAGTAATTAAAAAAGATTTTAAAATGTATTCATTGTTCAATAGAGAGTCAGTGCAAGTTGACAAGAACCGGGCTAATATGGTCATACTTCCTGAATTCTAGTAAGAAAGCTGGAGTTTGTTTATTAAGCACACAGAGCAATCACCCAATAAAAGCATTACAATAATCAGCATGAGATTCATGATGCATGAATCAACATTTCTACACTGATGTTGAGAGTATACGGTATCAGTACCTTTAAAGGATACCACCCCAATGACAGTTTTTACAATTTTTTTTTCTCGGAGTGTAGTGACTCGTAAGACAGCTAATGATCATTAACAGAACGCTTCAGTTAATTAGAAACTATTTACAACCAGTTACGATATAAAAAATGATGCAGTATGAAATCTACGGGCCACTTCTACAGAATGGTTTCCAGCAGAGTTGGAACATCTTGAAAAAAATGTGTCTTTTTCATGAATTTGTATGTATGCAATTTGTACAATATCAAGGTACACATTTTTAGTAATGTGGCAGTTAATTCTCATTTGAATTTTTAGAAGGAAATCAATAACAATTCAATTTTTTTAAGTTGTCATTATGAGATTGTATTTTGAATC
>NC_056596.1:19601346-19601592 GCF_018340385.1 Cyprinus carpio | reverse complement strand
ATATACTTCATTTTTGACAAAACAGCCCATGTTTTGGTTGTGTCTGCACATTTTCAGTATTGACAGTAATGTATTAAAAGCGACTACTTGACTTTACAGAATTTTAACTCACATACTAAAACATACTAAAATACTACAAATTTGNACAGCAGACATGAAGGACTATAATGTGATATGAGCTCGCTCAAGAACTGAAGCGGTAAACCATTCACGGATTTATAAGTAATTAAAAAGATTTTAAAATGT
>NC_056596.1:19223412-19225304 GCF_018340385.1 Cyprinus carpio | reverse complement strand
ACTACTCACACAGACCATATCACACACTCACACTGACACTACCTACACCAACAAGAACAAAACTAAACACAACCACAATAATCACAGCTTCAAATTTCAGCAATATTTGCAGAAATATGACACTAGTTGCCGTCGCCATGGCAAAATCCGACACATCTCCAGACTTCATTGCATTTCCTTCACAGGAAAAAACCAATCTCTCGACTGTTATGTCATGAGGCCATGCACACAAGGTATGTGTTTAACAGGAGCAGACAATGTAGGAAAGAGGTACCACAGCTTCCTCCCCCCCACCACCACCACAAGCTAATACGAATTTCCTTGTGCCTGATGAGTGTCACCTCTAAACACCTGCAACTGCCCTCGGAATATATTCACAGAGCTCCCCACCAATCACAACTTTAGTCCCCGATTATCCAACACTAGTGGGCTGTAAAATCTCCTAACATGGAACGCTCGTCGCCACGGAAGACTCTCCCAGATATGTTACTGGTCAGAAACCCGACAAAAATAACTGAAAGGATTCCGTCAGGAGTTAAAAGGTCCTAGGACTAAGATAGGGAAACGACCTGTGCAAATTCATTGCACCTTCATCTTGCAAGTTTATTTGTATAGACAGCTTGTTTACGCATACAAAGCAGGGTTCGCAAGCCCACTATTGCTACCGAAAATATTTTCTACAATAGTTTATGTATAGCATTATCAGTGGTGCTGTCATTTAATGGCGTGTGACGGCGAAATGGTTTTAGATAACTCACGAAAAGACTCAACCAACACAAAGACGATTAACGTTCTAACCGCAAATTATGCCTAATCACACCCGGAGCAAAATGTAGGTAGTTCACGTATCCCGTGTCCTAGGGCGTTAGCATCATCCCGAGGTTCCTACATGTTCCCCTTGGGGACGATATCTCTCCTCGAATACAAGGTGTTAGTTTTCACGGTTATGTGGTGATACTCAGCTCTATCTATCTTCGCGGGCCCGGCTAGACAAATCCCCCCAATTGAAGAAACCTAATCGAGACTGCATACGTCAGCGCTGTTCCAGCCACTGGCTGACGCGTAATTTCTTACTGCCAAGATTCTGAAAGCAAATATAATGCGCATTTGTTCGATATAACGGACCTAAAAAGCTATGCATGCATTGACCTTGAACGCTGTATAAGATTGATGGCTGCTTCTTCAATCTTTCGTCATCAGTTAGGAACCCTAGGTGTGCTGTCTGATCCCGAACCTTTGCTTAGATAGCCCATTCACAACGAGTTATTTTTCAAATGCGAAAAAATCTTCTATTAAACCTATTACGGCCTTTGCTCTCCCTGTCAAAGCCCCCCCCCTCCCGGTCAAAGAAATGTTTCCATGCCCTCAAGGTTAGACTATTGTTAATGCTCTATTGGGTGGTATGTGTCTTGCACGCTTAGGTAAACAAACTCCAACTTCCGTGCGGTCCAAAATGCAGCAGCAGAGTTCTTACTAGAACCGGAAAGTATGAACATATTAGCCCCGGTCCTTCCAACACTGCACGGGCTCCACCTATCAAACATCGCATAGATTTTAAAATCTTGCTTATTACTATAAGCCCTCGAAGGGTTTAGCACCCTCAGTATTTGAACAAGCGCTTGTACATTAGAGTCCTCCACGTCATCTGAGTTCTCAACGCACTCTGGCAATTTGATAATACCTAGAATATCAAAGTCAACTGCGGGTGGCAGATGCTTCTCCTATTTATCGCCCTAAACTCTGGAAATAACCTACCTAACATTGTTCGGGAGGGAGTCCGGGTGCCTTCAGACACCACTCTTGCAGTTTTTAATTCTAGATTAAAGACTACTTCCCGATCTCTTTAACCTGGCTTACACAAACATACTAATACATTTCTATATCCAAATCCA
>NC_056596.1:19188412-19210912 GCF_018340385.1 Cyprinus carpio | reverse complement strand
TGAGTGCGTGTGAGAGAGTGTGAGAGAGTGTGCGTGTGAGAGTGAGTGAGTGTGAGAGTGTGTGTGTGAGTGAGTGTGTGTGTGTGAGAGTGAGTGTGTGGTGTGAGAGTGATGTGTGTGAGGTGCGTGTGTGACGTGAGTGAGGTGTGTGAGAGTGTGTGTGTGTGTGTGGAGTGAGTGTGTGTGAGTGAGAGTGTTGTGTTGAGTGTGTGTGTATTAATTATTTTTTTTTTGTGTGAGAGTGAGTGAGTGTGAGAGTGTGTGTGTGAGTGAGTGAGTGTGTGTGTGTGAGTGACGGGAGTGTCAGTGACATGCGTCCTCCTCTCGTTCAGGTACTCAGACTTCGTGGTCCATGAGATCAATAAAGACGGGAAGGTCGTTGTCTTGGATGATCTGTCCGTTCCTGCTGAGGCCGAGGTGAGAGCCCACATTACTCACACTGTTCCGTTGGAATTAGATGTAGATGAGTATCATTCTCAGATTTTATTATAAACGTATTCAGTTTTATTTTTTAATAGCATATTTTCAAATGGACGTCCCGACTGAAGCGAGTGTGTGTGTGTGTGTGTGTGTGTGTGTGTGCAGCAGCGCTCTAGATTAATGGTGTAGTGCTGCAGGGCTGAACCCTAGAATCTGACTGACCTCAGAAGTGATCTTGTGTCCGTGTGGCAGGAAAGCTCTCCGGACTGCAGCTGTGCCGAGTCTCAGACTCTGACAGAGGAGCAGAAGAAGCAGCTGGATGAACTGCAGCTCTTCAAGAACAAAGAGGGAAGCGTATCCATCGAGGTGAGAGACGCGTCAGGACACCAGCGTTCGGGACACACGTCTCTGATGTGTTTCAGATCCTGGTGTTCATTGGAATAAAATAACTCATAATCTCACCATTCCCTTTTATTCAGGCTTTCTGCAAGTTTTTAAAATTCTTAAAGAGTTACTCCACCCCAAAATGAAAATTTTGTCATTAATCACTTACCCTCATGTCGTTCCAAACCTGTAAACGCTCCGTACGTCTTCAGAACACAATTATCTTAAACGACATGGAGGTAAGTGATTAACCCTCTGAGGTCTGGGGGGGTTTGGGGGCCTGGAGAAGTTTTGACATCCCCTGACTTTTGTGCTTTTTTCAGTTGCTTATAAATAGATACATGGCTAAAGTCTGAAAACACTATAATCAGTACAGACTGGGCTACAATAATATGTAAATAGCATGTATGTACATGATTGTGTTTTTGAGAAAACAATGTTTAATTTTGAAGTCACTGAAATAAGGTCATAAAAAAAACAAACAGAGCATTTCTTCACAAGACTGTCAAACCTGGAGCTTGTAGCCTAGAATTTTTGCTTCATAATGATGTGAAAATCATCTTTACTCACTCACAGAAAACAATAGATTAATTTAAATTTTCTAAGACACTTTTTGTTTGTAAAGGTCATGTGCGAGAAGGCGTCAACTATCATGAATATTATTGTGATTCACACCTGAGAAGACAAAGTCAGCTGTGTCACTGAGAGGGTGGTGAGCCATCAGCTGGTGTCACTGAGAGAGAAGAGTTACAAGAAAGAATGTGAGGACAGAATAAATGTATATATTTTTATGTTTGTAGTTTATTTAGAATATATTTAATTATCCCACAACATAATTTGAGATTCACTTGTGAGTGCAGTTAAACAGTTTATTAGGAACAATCAAAGCTGACTTTCAAAAGCTGAATTTTTTAGCATCATTACTCCAGTCACACAATCCTTCAGAAATCCTTTTAACAATCTTATATTTTCTACAAAAAAAAACTTTTATTGTTATTATTATCATTATTATTATTATTATTATTATTATTAATGTTGAAAAGAGCTGAGAATATTTTTTTTCAGGTTTTTTTGACAAATTGAAAGGACAGCATTGTTTGTAACATTTATCGTATTAATCATTTTTATTTATCATCACGTGTTTGCTAAATAAAAGTTTTAATTTCTATATATACTGACTCCAAGCTTTTGAATGGTATAGTGTACATTGTTAAACATGGAGTAAGACTGGATGCTGAAAATTTAGCTTTGATCACAGGAATAAATTAAATTGTAAAATATATTCAAATAGAAAGCAGTTATTTTAAATAGTAAAAATATTGAACAATATTACTGCTTTAGCAAACTGGTATTGATTGGTATTATGTAATGTTAAAATATATAAATGAACATCACATAACTAGCATTTCGAAAGTGTATATTGTTTATGTGCTCTCAAATAAACTAAATGATAAACTGCATTATTAACACTATTGTGATGGTCACTGATACTAGTAGTACAGTAGAACATGTAGATGATGTGAATTAAACTTTATAATGTTTCACTTGATTATACATTTAGTCAGGAATTACAGTTTGGAAAAAGTCTAACTAGTAAAATGTTTACACGTTGTGTGAAACCTAATACAAGTATATAAATAAAAAAAGACTTACTCATGTTTATGATCTCTGCTGGATAAAGCGCTTCATTCTTTTTTCTGAGGAAATCCAAAACTCAAATCCTGAGGTAATCCTCAGCGCATCTTTTTGGGGTGAATGATGTCTTATTCCTCTCAGTGCGAAGCAAACAGTAAAATAAAAAAAAACTTGAACAGTCTCGCTGCGTTGTCTTCTGTTGTGTGGGCGTATTCAAAAGCCGCGCGCTTCAGTTCAAATGTTTCACTGCAAAAGCCGCGTTCAGCGCGGGGGCGTGGTCACATTAGAAGATAATGAAGGGAAACGTGAAAGACGGACATCGCGTTGTTTTCATATGGATTACTTTATCACAGAATATTTGTTTTCAGCAGCACTTGCTCAGATTAAAAGTAGACATGTCAGGCTTTCTATAGATATCTCTCTCATGTCTCTGTGTTGAGTATTCACTGAGTTACAGTTCATTTTAATGACGCGTTTCTAAATGAAGATCACCGCAGACCAAGGCTGCAGACAGTACACCTTGTTTTCTTTATTTTATAAGTGCACAAAGTTTTATTATGTGTGGATACAAAAAAAAGTACACCCTTTACAGATTCGATTGATGTATTGCTCTTATCTGTACGATCAAAACTGAAAGTGTAATTTAAGTTCTTTTCGGGGTTATCAGGAGAAAATGCCTCAAAACGCGTATACGCGTTAATCGACTCCAGAGGGTTAATGACAAAATTTTTATTTTGGGGTGGAGTATCCCTTTAATTCATTCTTTCACATATTAAAGCCCTAAAAGATTTTAAATGAGAGCAGAAAGTCTTAAATTCATAAATCTCTATCTCTGTATTTTTGTCTTGTTTTCCTGTTCAAATATCTAAACATCCTTAAAGGGATAGTTTGTAACAATTCCCCAGAAAGTGTGGAATTTACACTAATTGAAAAGGGAACTTGAATGAATGTGTGAACACAAGCGGATAAATTTACAAACACAAACAGTTTACAAACCAAGTGCATTATGCAAATAATACTAACAAACAGCGTGCCTAAACAAGCCAGTCGCGTGCAATACAAGTGTGTAAAGTCTCTCAGAGTCCAACATTATTAGTCCAGTACATTATTAGAAAATGAGTTTGGATTGGTCTCACCAGTTGAGTTCTTTATCCTCCGGGAGCACAAATCCACAGTCCAAAACTGCCCTTCTAGTTGAGTATCCCAAAGTTAAGAAAGAATATACTTCACAAGAAGACGAAAAACAGTCAAGAAAAGTAATCTAATCTCACGATGGCACACTCTCGAACGCCGGTATCCTCGTTACATATATGGAAAATATCCATATCCGTGTCGCGTAGAGAATCACAGAGCAGCATGTGATTGCAAGCCTTGCGAGAAGAACAGTGGGACCAAACACAATTACAGGACAAACAACACACAAGGGAGACAATAATAACAAGCATAATCAAATGATTTGATCAATTATCTGAGGAAGTGTATATATATATACACACACACACACATACATGTAGTACGCCTTTATGTAGCCATGCTACAATTCACCCAAAAATGAAAATTAGCCCATGATTTCCTCACCCTCAAGCCATTCTAAGTGTGGATGACTTTTCTTTCAGACGAATCCAATCAGAGTTATTTTAAAAATTGTCCTGGCTCTTCCAAGCTTTATAATGGCAGTGAAAAGTGAAAGTCGTGACATTTGTTAAGTATGGTAACCCATACTTGGAATTGGTGCTCTGCATTTAACCCATCCAAGTGCACACACACAGTAGTGAGAAGTAGAAGTGGGCATGAACACACTGCACACCCGGAGCAGTGGGCAGCTATATATCCAGCGCCCGGGGAGCAACTGGGGGTTCAGTGTCTTGCTCAAGGGCACTTCAGTCGTGGGTATTGAGGGAGGAAGAGAGCGCTGTTCATTCACTCCCTCCCACCTACAACTCCTGCCAGCACCGAGACTCGAACCTGCCTCCAACTCTCTAACCATTAGGCCACAGCTGCCCCCTAGCTGTTGAGATTAAAGCGCATCCATCCATCATAAATGTGCTCCACACTGCTGTGAGGGGAGAATAAAGGCCTCCTGAAGCGAATCAATGCGTTTATGTAAGAAAAACGTCCATATTTAAAACTTTATAAACGGTAATCTCTAGCGTCCGCTCACTGTCGTACATCCATTCATTCCAGCGGATGATGTAGGCATAGCATATGAATCAAAGATGGTGCTGGCGATTGAGCTGATGACCTAATTAAACACCATTGACCGGTCATACGATGATGACAGCAGCACAGCACACGCACAAAATCTAGCAACCCATGCGACTATCCTAGCTCTTCTGAAGTGAGAGGAACAGACCCAAATCTGTGTCATCAGCGGCTCTGTGGTGTATTTAATTGAGAAACAAGCTCCAGTGCATTGTGGATAACTATTGGCCAATACTTCCATCATAAGCTGGGTTTCCATCCAAAGTTGCGAGTTTAACTTAAGCGCAGAATTGGAATATCACATAAAACATTTGCGAATCAGCACTGTTTTCATCCAACGAGTCAAAGAGGACAAAATCCTGATTAACTGGCATTAAATATCACTGAGAAAAGTAGGAGAATATATTAATTGTCATTTAATAAATGACTTGCGGCTCAGAGTGAGCAGACGAAACAATAAATCAGAATCAGAAAGAGCTTTATTGCCAAGTATGCTTGCGCATACAAGGAATTTGTTTTAGTGACATAAGCTTCCAGTACACAGAGACAACAACAACACACAGAGAGAAAAAAAAGCAAATAATTACATTGTATGAACAGTTGTGCTATAGATGATAATGGAATAGAATAGAGTAAGATGCAGGGATGTACTAGGATGGAGGTGGTAACAAACAAATATAAGGATAGTGCATATTTTATTGCATAAGTGGTGAACATTTAACTGTTCATGAGGTAGATTGCCTGGGGGAAGAAACTGTTCTTGTGCCTGACTGTCCTGGTATTTGCGGCTCTGAAGCGCAGGGCAGATGGCAAAAGTTCAAAAAGGGGGTAACTTGGATGTGAGGGATCAAGAGTGATTTTCTGAGCCCTTTTCCTCACTCTGGATGTATACAGTTCTTGAAGGGTGGGCAGGGAGCACCAATAATCCTTTCAGCAGTCCTAACCGTTCTCTGTAGTCTTCTGATGTCTGATTTTGTAGCTGAACCAAACAACACAGTTATTGAAGCACACAGGACAGACTCAATGACTGCTGAGTAGAACTGTTTCAGCAGCTCCTGTGGCAGGTTAAACTTCCTCAGCTGGAGAAGGAAGTACAACCTTTGTTGGGCTTTTTTCACAGTGGAGTCAATGTGATTGTCCCACTTCAGGTCCTGAGAGATGGTGGTTCCCAGGAACCTGAATGACTCCACTGCCCTCAGTGCTGTTCATGATGGTGAGTGGGGGGAGAGCAGGGGGGTTTCTCCTGAAGTCCACGATCATCTCCACTGTTTTGAGCATGTTCAGCTCCAGGTTGTTAAGTCTGCACCAGACAGCCAGCTGCTCAACCTCTTGTCTGTAAGCAGACTCGTCACCGTCCTGGATGAGACCGATGACTGTAGTGTCGTCTGCAAACTTCAGGAGCTTGACAGAAGGGTCTTTATGCTGTGTTCACACCAAACGCGAATAGAGCGTCAAATTCGCATCTAGTTTGCCGCTTGAACATTTTGAGATCATTCGCTTCATTCGCACGTGAAATTAACTTCACAACAGACGCAAATTCGCGTCATGGGGGGGCTTCTGCCAGCTGAGTTCACGCAGCATTTTCAACCACCATTTTTATTCGGATAATTTTCAAAATATTACTGTTATCGTGTCATGAAATGTAGTTTTAAAAGTATTTCAGGCGAGAATGTAGGTAAACTCAAATATGCGGTTTATTAATAAAGACAGCGTCTATTTAAAAATGTGTTTTGCCAATTTCGGAGATGAGCTCCATGCAATCAGCGGGAACTCAGTGATCATGTATCCGCCGAGAGCAGCCTCACCTCGGCTAGACCTTCTGACATTTGCCGCTGGGCTCTGATGTCTCTTCAGTGGTTCAAGATAAAATATAATTCATTTGGGGTAAATCTTATCTTTGGCCTTTATTCAATTAATCTATTAATATGTTATATATATATAGGTCCTTTTTTATTCCTGTCTCTATAGAAATATGAACTTTTTGTCATATATATCCGGGTGACTGCTCACCGACAAGATCAGTCGTTCCTTCATGTTGAATGAGTGACTCCTGAGCAGGCTCCTGATTGGTTAACGTGACTCGAATTGACGCCAAAGTTCAAATTTTTCAACTCGGGCAGCAGATGCGAATTCGCGTCAAACACATAAATGCACAAAAGCACCATTCGCGTGAACTTGACGTGCGAATGAGGCGAATTCGCATCTACCGCGCTGCGCTAAACGCCTCATTCGCGCCGCGAGACCTCCAGATGCGTGTAAACCCGTCTTTACATTGACTTAACATTGAAATCATTCACGCCAGACGCTCTATTCGCATTTGATGTGAACGCAGCATTAGCGGTGCAGTCGTTGGTGTACAGCGAGAAGAGCAGTGGGGAGAGAACACATCCCTGAGGGGCACCAGTGTTGGTGGAGCAGCTGTTTGACATGAATTTCCCCAGTCTCACTAGCTGTTGCCTAACTGTCAGAAAGCTGGTGATCCACTGACAGATAGAACTAGGTACAGAGAGCTGGGTCAGTTTGGTCTGGAGGAGTTTTGGGATGACGGTGTTGAAAGCCGAACTAAAGTCCACAAACAGGATCCTCACATAAGTCCCTGTTTTGTCCAGATGTTGCAGGATGAAGTGCAATCCCATGTTGATTGCATCATCCACAGACCTGTTTGCTCGGTAAGCAAACTGCAGGGGGTCCACTAAGGGTCCAGTGATGTCCTTCAGATAAGCCAGAACCAGTTTTTCAAACGACTTCATGACGACAGACGTTAGAGCCACAGGTCTGTAGTTGTTAAGTCCTGTGATCTTGGGAACAGGGATGATGGTGGAGCGTTTGAAGCAGGAAGGCACTTCACACAACTCCAGAGATCTGTTGAAGATCTGTGTAAAGATGGGGGCCAGCTGGTCAGCACAGGTTCTCAGACAGGCTGGTGTAACACCATCTGGATCTGGTGCTTTTCTTCTTTTGTTCTTCCTGAAGACCTGGCGCACATCGTTTTCACTGATTTGAAGTGCAGGAGGTGTTAACGGTTGTCTCACTGCTGTTTGTAAGCAAGTCACATGGAGGAATTTATTCACAAAATGCGTTTCTGTCTCCCATTATTCACATGAACCCTTTTTCACACAAGTCAAAAATCACCTCAAGCGAGCATAAAAACTTTTTTGCGAATTAAGGATTTATTATTATTTTTTGGTATTTCCATCACTCGGTTCTGATGTGATACTTAATGCGCATAAAAACAGGGTGATGGAAACATGTCTGCTGGCTAACAGACAGAATCTTTTTCAGGTGCAGGAGGATTCGAAGGAGAAGCGCACTCTTCTGCACAGAGCTGTGAAGACGCTGTATCCCGGCCTGGAGACCAAGACCGAGGACAGAGAAGGGAAGAAGTTCATCGTGGCGTATCACGCCGCTGGGAAGACGGCGCTGGCAGGTACTGCTGTGGTCTGTCCAAACGCCTGAAACACTGTGTTTAAGATGTGCTTTTAGTCTGGATGAGTGATGAAGACGGCGCTCTAAACATCATGGCTCTGCATGATCCTCCGAATGAGCATGAGTGCATGTAACGCGCCTGATGCTTGTGCATGTCCGGAGCAGATCCGCGTTCGACAGGGTTCTCTCAGAGGGAGAAAACATGGGCGCTGCAGTTTCTGTCTCGATGAGATCCGTTCTGTTCCTGTTCAGTTAGGAGTGAGCTGAATTGGTTTGACACACCTGTCTGTCCGTCTGACTGACGTGGTTTAGCTTCACAAACTGAATTCTTCTCAGTGAGTTGAATGGAAACGGAACGGTTCCCAGAGGGCTGTGACTCTGGAGCGCTGTGAACGCATGCGGCGCGGCCGTGTGTGTCCTCTCTGTCCCGAGTAACGCTCTCTTGTTCTCCTAACGCTCCTCTCGCTCTCTGGACAGAGCTCCGGCCCTCGGCAGGTAAGATCAATCCCACATCGGCCTCGGGCCACGCACGTCAGGGAATCTGTCCTTCCGTTGGACTTTCATTCAAAAAGTGAATTCATCAAAAAGCTGACAAACTATCTTCTTTTTAGAATATTTGATCACAATTTTTAATGTGCCTTTATGAATCTGTAGGACTAAATCAGGATCCCAAAGTGGCAGAGTAAAGCTGAGGTGATTGACAGAAGCGTGCTTATGTTGGGTGAAGTTATTCTGCGCTTGAGGTGTGCAGAAATACAAACCAAGTGACTGAAGGAGTGGAGTATGTAGAAATGTAGTGAATCTGTTTTATTCTGTACCCAGAGCTGTGAAAGCTTGTCGCTTGACTGTGACTAAAGATGTTAAAACATCAGGAAACAGTGCTTGAATTATACTGATAACCCGACAGAGACGCTGTGCTGATTAAAAAGCTGTTATTGTGGGGAAGTATTGTGGAGGTGTTCGAATATGAGTGTAAATGATCAGTTCAGTAGCACGTGCAATGCTGGCGTCTAAATTGATTCGATGAATAGTTTGTGTAGATGTTGCACTGGTGCTATTGACCACATGTTTTTGTTAAAAATTGTAAAAAAAAAAAAACTCTGTTATATGTTGTTGGAGTCTGTGCAGCATTTTCACATTGTGTCTTTCATCTCTTCCTCATGTGTCCCACCAAAGCCCCTCGAAAGCACTCGTGGCCAAAGAACCGCGGGAGTTTCTGTCATTTCGTGCTCTATAAGGAGAACAAGGACACCATGGACGCCATCAACGTTCTGTCCAAGTTCCTCAGGTCTGTCAAACGCTCCGTCTGAGACGCTGCTGTCCTCATCTAACGCCCCACTCACAGCTCCTTCTCTGTTTCTGCAGGGTCAGACCCAACATGTTCTCCTACATGGGCACCAAAGACAAGAGGGCCGTCACGGTGCAGGAGATCGCAGTGCTGAAGTGAGTGAAGCCCGTCAGACGTCTGCTGTCCTCAGACTCACCCGTGTTTACATGAATCTGAATGTGTCTCTACAGGATCAGCGCTGAGAGATTGTCCCACCTCAACAAATGCCTCATGAACCTGAAGCTGGGAAACTTCAGCTATAAGAAATGGCCATTAAAACTGGGAGAACTGCAGGGAAACCACTTCACGGTGGTCCTCAGGTGAGACATTGACGCTCTGCTCCATATGAGCTGCTGTTTGAAGCCGTGTTCTGTTCTCTCGGTCTGATAAACATTTAAACCGGTTTAGACTCACTTCATTCTAAGCTGGGCTGCAAGGAAGAGTTAAGGGATAAAAATCTGAAAGTCTTCATTTATTCACCCTCATGTTGAAGTTCTATGAGCACTGCTGGTTTGTCACTGGCACAAGCTGGTTATTGTTGCAGGTAGATCAGCTCGACCAGTGTGGCCATGCAGTGTGTTTTCCCTGATCAAGTCACCTGTAGAGCTTTATACAGTACTGGTTGTGTCAAAGCAGCTTTACAGAATTAAACAGGAAAATAGATTGTCAGTAATGCAAGAAGACTATAACGGAGTCATTTTCCAGCTAAAGTTAGTCACTTGATGATTCAGTGATGTCATCCTCCAGTTCAGCTCTCCTCCAATAGTGCGTGTGCAATCAGTCAAGTGTCCCCAACTAAGCAAGCTCATTCAAACGGGTCACCAGTGGGCCTGAATGGAAAGAAAGCATGAATAGAAAGAAAACAAGACTTTATTCCTGAATAAGAGTGGAGTATAGTTTGAGTGTGTGAAGCGTATCTCCTCCACAGGAATATCTCTGGCTCTCTGGAGCAGGTGGAGCAAGCCATGACCTCACTCAGAGAAACCGGCTTCATCAACTACTACGGCATGCAGCGCTTCGGCACCACAGCCGTGCCCACACACAGAGTCGGCAGGTGACCACTCACACACACACACACACTCTCACTCACTCACTCTCACACACACACACACACACACACATGTTTGTTTTTGTGAAAAGTGGGGACATCCCATAGGCATAATGGTTTTTATACTGTACGAACTGTATATTCTATCACCCTACACCTAACCCTACCCTTTACAGGAAACTTTTGTTTTATACTGCATTTTTACTTTCTCAAAAAAAACTAATAACTAATACTGTATGGTTTACAAGCGTTTTGAAAAATGGGGACATGGGTTATGTCCTCATAAGTCACCCTCTCCTTGTAATACCTGTGCCATACCCATGACATTATACAAAGTTGTGTCCTGATATGTCACAAAAACAAACACACACTCACTCTCTCACACACACACGCACACTCTCACTCACACACACACACACACACACACACTCACTCCCTCTCTCACACAAACACACTCTCTCACACAAACACACACTCTCACTCACACACACACACACACACTCACTCACTCACTCTCTCACACACTCAACACACACACTCACCTCTCTCACACACACACAACACTCTTACTCACACACACACACACACTCTCACTCACACACACACACACTCTCACTCTCACTCATTCACTCTCTCTCTCACACACACACACACACACACACAAAATCTCACTCGCACAAACACTCACACACACACACACACACACACTCACACACACACACTCACACACACACTCACTCACTCTCACACACTCACTCACACTCACTCACTCTCACACACACACACACACACACACACACACACACACTCACTCACTCACACACACACTCACTCACTCACTCACTCACTCACTCACACACACACACACACACTCACTCACTCACTCACTCACACACACTCACTCATTCTCTCACTCACACACACTGACACTCACACCTGTGTGTCTGAAAATCACGGTTTGCTGTTGGCTCTTCTTCACAGGGCTATACTGCAGAACAACTGGAAGGAAGTCGTGGATCTCATCCTGAAACCTCGTCCTGGAGGTCAGATTCTCTCATTAGCCTTTCCTTCTGTCATTTCTACACTTACTCATTGAGTGCTGGTGAGCCACGTACCAGTGACTTAAGAGAGTGTTTCAGTAAATGTGACTAATGTCTTCCACTTGAGTGAAATACACTTATTTCTGTGAGATATCGGGTGAGGTAGAGCTTTGTGTCCAACATTAAAGGGGTCACATGATGCTGCTAAAAAGAACATTATTTTGTGTATTTGGTGTAATGAAATGTTAATGCGGTTTAAAGGTCAAAAAACACATTATTTTCCACATACTGTACATTATTGTTTGTCCTTCTTCTTCAAAATGAATCGCATTTTTGAGGGCCTAAACATGCTCGAAAAGTCATGAAACTTTGCACACGCGTCACACCTGGTGAAAATTTACGTCTGATATAGGTTTCAGAAGAGGGTGTGGCAAAATGGCTCGACAGCGCCACCCACCTATCCTAAAAAAATCAACAGCCCTCGAGCTGTGTTTCATGTACATGCAGGAAAATTGGCACACATATGTAAAGCATCAGTACCTACCAAAAAGACTCTTGGAGTAATATCCGAAACCCAACAGGAAGTCGGTTATTTTTTAATTTTTATGAGCAAATTTTTGCATTATTTTTGTCATTTGCATGCCTTGTATTTTAACGAACTTCTCCTAGAGATTAATTCAGATCTACACCAAATTTGGTATGCCTAATCTAAAGGCCTTTGCGATGTTAAATTGCGAAGATCTTGAGTTTTCGTTGAAGGGCGTGTGTCCGTGGCGGCCTGACAAATTTTGATGATTCGCCATGAAAAATGAAGTTGCTATAACTCAGACATACAATGTCCAATCTGCCACAAACTTCACATGTTTGATAAGACTCCTGACCTGAACAGATTGATATGCCCATATTCAGTTATAGTCATAGCGCCACCTACTGGCAACAGGAAGTGACATAGTTTACGCTTTAACGAACTACTCAGAGAAATTTTATGACATCAATTTTTTTTTTCAGTCACTCTAATCTAAAGGCCTGTGCGATGGTAAGTTGTGAAGATCTTGAGTTTTCGTTAAAGGGCGTGTTGAATTTTCTCTGCAAAATTTGTGTCGTTTTTGCCATTTTCAGGGGCATTTTGCCTCCTAGAGATTTATTCAGATCAACACCAAACTTTGTCAGTGTAATCTAAAGGCCTTTGCGATGTTAAATTGCGCAGATCTTGAGGTTTCGTTCAAGGGCGTGTCTGTGGCGGCCTTACAAATTTCGTTGTTTCGCCATGAGAAAGGAAGCTGCTATAACTCAGACATACAATGTCCAATCTGCCCCAAACTTCACATGTTTGAGAAGACTGCTGACCTGAACAGATTGACATGCCCATATTCAGTTATAGCCATAGCGCCACCTGCTGGCAACAGGAAGTGACATGTTTTATGCTGTAACGAACTACTCCTAGAAATTTTATGACACTTTATAATTTTTTTTGGTCAGTCTAATCTAAAGGCCTTTGCGATGTTAAATTGTGAACATCTTGACTGTTCATTAAAGGGTGTGGCCATGGCGCCGTGACAAAGTTCGATGTCTCGCCATGGGAATAGAAGTTGTTATAACTCAGGCATAAGATGTCCGATCTTCCCCAAACTTCACATGTTCAAAAAGAGTCTTGGCCTGAACACATCTGAAGGTCAATATTCCACTATAATCATAGCGCCACCTGCTGGCAACAGAAAATGGCTTATTTTACACTAACTTAAACATGCAATGTCCAATCTGCACCAAACTTCAAATATCTGGAAAGAGTCATGGCCTGAAGACATCTAAAGGCCAATATTCAGTTATAATCATAGCGCCACCTGTTGGCAATAGGACACCTCATGCTTTATACTAACTCAAACATTCCATGTTAAATCTGCACTAAATTTCATATGCTTGATAAAAGTGCTGGACTGAAGAAATGTACATGCTAAAATCCAGTTATAGTCATAGCGCCACCAGCTGGCAGCAGGAATATTGGCACATATAAATGACTGACATATTTCTCTTATATTTACCACATTAAATGTATATTTCTCACCGTTCACTGTTTTACTAAAGCCACCCACTGGCGGTGAGCCCGGATGCGAGGGCCCGTTCATCGCTGCTTGCAGCTTTAATTACGGGTTATAATGCATCGTGCCACATAAACATAAAACCATGTCTGCATTTTTGATCGGAGAAACGACAAACAACAAGCTCTACTGTACACCGGCGGTTCTCAATTCCAGTTTTCGCGCCCCCTGGCTCTGCATATTTTGCCCGTCTCTTTTTGTTAACACACCTGATTCAGATAATTAGCTCGTTAGAAGTGAGCTCCGTGCATGAACTGTGTTCCCATTGAAATGCTCCCTACACAGTGTTCATTGCTCCCTACGCCCTGAGCAGGGGACATCTGTTGAAGTTTACTTCACTTCAGAAAATTCATTCATGGATTAGCGCTGTGCAACGTCTTCAAACACTTCACACACAAGTGTGACATCATATACCTCTGTAAATAAATAAAATTTAAATTCACATCTTGCTCACTTCAATGCACTTTGAATGGAACATATATATTTTCGCATCGAACTGGAATCATGGCGGAATATCCTGTGATGTGCACTCCGCAGGGCACTTACGTTCAAATAGAACAAACGTCTGAAGCGATAAGAGAAACATACAAAATGTGCAGAGCACGGGGCGCGAGGAGTGGAATTGAGAACTGCTGCTCTACACTGCTCTAAACTCACGTTTTAATCATCAGCGGCAAATCCTTTACATATATAAACATACTTACAGACTGCAAGTCTGAACAGCTGGCATTGTAGTCTTCTCTCCCAGGATCAGGAAACAGTCCTCCATAAAATGCGTTGCACACATCTGAATATTTGGGTTAAACTGTTCTGGAACAGTGTTGTAAATACAACTTAACCACTGATTTCTAGTTGTGTCCTCTTTTGGAAGACCAAAGGAAGTAGTTTCACTTTCACAACGAAACAGTGTCTCCACAACATGACGCCGGTGGCAACAGAGAGAATAAACGTTACTCCTCCTTTCTTTACGTGAACATTTGGGCGGCATTATGCAAATCTTCCTACATAGTGATGTAGAGATGTGGGGTCGTGTTTAAACGAGGCGTTTAGAGGGTCGTGGACAAGTTCTTAACTTTGATAAAGAATATCTCTCTTGAGACTTTAGTCTTTGCAACTTTACAGATCTTATCTATTCACGAACAGCTTGTAACACTCCAAAGAGAAAGGACAACTTGAAATCGCATCATATGACCCCTTTAATGAAGTGCAAATATCAGCTTGATGAGTTTGAATGCAAAACACAAACAAGTCGTGCTGTGCTTCTTACAATACAGATTGCTTCAGATCAGCTTTACAGCAGTAAACAGAAAACAGCATCAGTGCTGCAAAACTGTGCAATCAGGAATTTCATCTATAAATTAGCTCTGCAGATGATGATGGCATTATTCAGTCATTCAGTGACTTCACTGGATCGTTTCGTGAACAGCTGAATAGATTGATTTTACTGGAGAGTAATTGTCTGTAAGCTCTCAGTGATCGAGCCAAAAGTGACAGGAATCAAACCTCCATCAGGAGAAAAAGACTTGTGAACCCAGATTCATTCGGGGAGGCCGGTTCTCATCTAACCCATTGCATCCGTGTTTGATTGGGAGATCACTGCGCTCCTGCTGTCACCATGATGGTTACTGGTTTCACTGTGCAACAAACAACACAGTACTGTACAATTTTTAGAAAAGCCACTGCAAATTCAGTCTGTTTCAAAAGAAAACACCATTATGAATGCTATCAAGTCAAACTTTATTTATAGAGCACAACTTTAACACAACCATCTTTGATCCAAAGTGCTTTGCAATAAAAGGTTAGATAAGAAGCAACAGAGAACAAAATGAAATTTTGATCAAAATAAAAATAAATAAAATCAAAATATGTATATATATACACACACACAAAAAAACAAAAAAGTTTTAAAGTTTAGACCTGTGGATGGCGCGGTTATTTTAACAACAACGGAAACAACAAAACACTGCAGAAAACAACAATGCTGCAAATATAGTTATTTTCCATATTATCTATTTATCTTTCTTTTTATTTACAACGTTGCTCAAAGTGCTTTACAAGGTACACATAGAAAATAGCACATCAACATTAAAAGAATACAGTTAAAGAATAATACGTTACAGAATAATGCAGCCCTAAAGCAACAGCCATTTTAAAATGCCATAGAGAGTAAATTAATTTTTAATTTTGATCTAAAGATAGTGAGAGTCGGTGCCGTTCTGATAGCTAGTGGCTCTACGTATTATCTATTTATCTATCTATAACTTGTTCAAACCAGTCGTGGATGTATCATTTGCACCTGCTTTTGAGTCTTGAGAACTCACTCGCCACACATAACTCTATAAGCACACACAAACCTCTAAAAATAGTGACAACTTTCAGTAGTTATTAAAGGAGTTTGCAAATGTGATATTGATTTAATACAACAGTTCAATAAACAAGTACTGCCTGATTTTGCTCTATTTCATCAATGAAAATGGTTTCATTTTTAGGTATTATTTCAGTTATTTAAATCATTTAATATTTCTGTATTCAAAATGTTATATTTAAAACGTTAATCTCCACATTAATTTATGAATTTAATTGCACTCATGCCACCTCTGAGCCTCATTAAACGTCTGAAAATGTACCTACAAGCCACTTTTGTGTTCTTCTGTGCACCCTCTGTAGTACAAATACATTTTTTATTACTACTAATTTCATATGATTGGTAACTTATTTGTATTATTGTACTTCTTTTTATGTTGTTTTTAAATAGAAATTTTTAAAAGATGAAAATGATGCCATTGCAAAGCTAAAAATAAAATGTCCCTGTAAGACACTTTAAGGAGTCACATAACCTCATATTAGGAAGGATGATTTTTGATCAGAATTTTTGATTATTGATCAGAAGGTGCTCCTAAATTTTTCAAATTCCAGGTGCAGTTTCCTCTTAGCCAATTACATTTGACGTAGCATGTTCATCGGTCAGTCCTGGAAGTCTGATTGGTTAACTTTTGACGATGCTTAGTTCACGTGGGAAATAATTCATTTCTAGCGCAAGAGCAGGAGACATTTACGATTGCAGTTTTAAGTGTACGCACACCCTCAGGCGAGAGCAGCGTGTATCTGAGAGCACATGTCCGGTTTAGTGCGAGAGCAAAGGAAATCCACATGTGAGTGAAGAGATTCACACTCGCATATCATATTAATGTACTTTTGCGCTACCACAGTGCACTCTGGACATTTTTCACTAAAATAGGCATAATGCCGGTGTAATAATGCTAGAGAGAGGACACTGCACCATTCACTGCGCTGGTGTTTTGGAGTGTAACCGAGAGTTCTGTCTCTGGCGGTGCTTCCAGCGGAGAAGGGCTATCTGGTGAAGTGCAGAGAGGAGTGGGCACGCTCTCAGGACCCAGAGGCGGCCCTCAAGAAACTGCCGGTCAAACGCTGCGTGGAGGGTCAGTTACTGCGAGGCCTTGCCAAGTACGGCAAAAACAACATCATCACAGCCTTCGGACTGGTGAGAGAACCCAATGTTTCACATCATGAAATAACCCCACGCGCTCTTGACCTCCGCAGTGCTCTGACGTCTTTATCCTGCTTCAGATCCCCCGTAACAACAGGCTGATGTACATCCACAGCTATCAGAGCTACGTCTGGAACTGTATGGTCAGCAAACGCATGGAGGCCTTCGGACTCAGAGCCGTGGAGGGAGATCTGGTTCTCAGAGGAAGTGAGTGTGTGTGTGCGAGAGTGTGTGTGCGCGTGTGTGTAAGAGTGATTGCACGAGTGCGTGTGCTAGAGTGTGTGCACAAGGGAGTGTGTGTGTGTGAGTCTATGTGTGTGGGCGCGAGTGTGTTTGTGTGTGAGCGAGTGTGTTTGTGTGAGTGTGTGTGAGAGTGAGTTCTAGAGTTGTGTATGAGTGTGTGTGAGAGTGTGTTTGTGTGAGAGTGAGTGTGTGTGAGTGAGCGTGTGTGCGTGTGTGAGTGTGCGCGAGTGTGTTTGTGTGTGTTTGTGTGTGTGTGTGTGTGTGTGAGTGAGTGCTAGAGTGTGTGCACAAGGGAGTGTGTGTGTGTGTGTGTGTAAGTGTGTGCGTGCGTGAGTGTGTGCACCAGTGAGTGTGTGTGTGTGAGTCTGTCTGTGTGTGGGCGCGAGTGTGTTTGTATGAGTGAGTGTGCGCGAGTTTGTGTGAGTGTGTTTGTGTGTGAGAGAGTGTGTGTGTGTGTGAGAGTGAGTGCTAGAGTTGTGTGTGAGCGAGTGTGTTTGTGTGAGAGTGAGTGTGTGTGTGAGTGAGTCAGCGTGTGTGCAAGTGTTTGTGTGAGTTGTGTGAGTGTGCGCAAGTGAGTGTGTGTGTGTGTGCGCGAGTGTGTTTGTGTGTGAGTGCGTGTGTACGTGAGTGTGTTTTGTGTGAGTGAGTGTGTGAGTGAGTGCTAGAGTTGTGAGTGTGTGTAAGTGAGTGCTAGAGTTGTGTGTGTGCGCAAGTGTGTTTGAGTGTGAGTGCTAGAGTAAGTGTGTGTGTGTGAGAGTGAGTGCTAGAGTTGTGTGTGTGTGTGTGATACCAGAGAGTGAGTGTGCGCGCAAGTGTGTGTGTGTGTGAGATGATGGTGATGCTGACAGAATCTCCTGTGTTTTCAGGCTCTGCTCACGTTCTGTCCGCTGAAGAGGCAGAGAAACACTCCGTTCATGATGTGGTGATGCCGCTGCCGGGGTTTGACGTCATTTATCCCACTCACAGCGGTGAGGCATTCTGGGAGAATCTGGATATATATAAGGAAGCCTCATTGTAAAAGTGTGATTTTTAGACGTGGAAGAGTTAGAAAAGTCAGAAATTCATAAAATGGTAAAATGCCTTTAATAAATGTAGATTTCTTTTAGCTGTGTAAGTCTCTAAAATATTTTAAATATATATATTGTCTACAAATATTTTAGTGGGTAGATATTGTGAGTAATCATGCTGGCGGGTTGAATATAGTGTGGTTAATGGGGGCTTTGGAGTCGCACAGATTAAGAAACAGAGAGACGGTTTGTGTGCTTTCGCATCAAGAGAAGCAGCAGCTCTGCTCGTCCGTTTCTTCAGCCGATGCTCAGGTGTGTTTTCTCTCACTGCTGTTTGATTCCTCATTGGTGTTCTGGCCGTTTGTGCGTCTCCTGCAGTGGGTGGAGGCTACAGAGACATGCTGAGCGCTGATGACCTGGACATCGATAGCATGAGGCACAAAGTTCGGGATTACTCTCTTGCCGGCGCTTACAGGAGGATCCTCATTCGCCCCAGAGACGTCAGCTGGTGAGTGAGCTCCAGTAACTCGCTCTGCTCCTGCGCTTCCAGCTTCAGTTCTGATGGAGTTCATCTGATCTTTCTTCTCCAAAGGGAGCTGATCCAGTACGATGATCCACGAGTGCCTCTTGTTCACACAGATGTAAATTAGAGAACGCTCCAGCTCCGGTTTACCTCAAAGGTCCAAAGCACACACATTTACTCAGCTCTCTGAATAGGGACGTTCTATAGATTTCTGTTGGTTTATTCTCTGCTTGGCCAAAAAATGTCTCTCACTCTTTTTCGTTGGATCGTCTTTAGCTTTGACCACATATATATCTGTGTGTGTGTGTGTGTGTGCAGAAGGGAAGTATCGTGCCCTGAAGATGGAGTTTTCTCTGCCGTCCTCCACATACGCTACGATGGCCGTCAGAGAAGTGCTGAAGATGGACACCAGCATCAAGAATCAGACTCAGCTCAACACCAGCTGGCTGAACTGACCGTCACAAACGCGCTCTGGATTTTCCACCAGCTTTATTCTGCTCACATTTTTTCAGTGATAAAGACTTGACTTTCTCATGTTTGTCATTTCTACACAGTGAACAAGCCACAGCACAGTTTTAGTTTTAGATTTTGTTTTTTAATGAGGGTTTTTTTAAAGCTCTGCCAGAGTATAAAGACAGTTCTTACACGTATTCCCAGAACTTTAGCATAAACGAACATTGAGCAGTAAATTAACATATTCCAGTACTTGTTAGATTAATTTTGCTATTTGATGATTATTATTATTGTAAATTGTTTGATTCCTGCTGAATATTCAGTCTGTCAGCGTAAATATTTTAATCTGAATAAATGAATCGGTCTGATTTCTTTATGTATGGCTGATTTACTACATCTGTGGATTCACACTCGTAAGGTCCACAGCATTTGAGCTGAAACGATGCATTCCTATGAACGGGTTCCTTTGCTGTTGGTTTTGCTTTGCTTTCTCATTCTTAGAGTAAATGGTCCTTTATTAATTTTTGCTCATAAAAAGAAGTCTATGCATTTTTTTTCTGGACTTGGCATCTGTGAAAGGCATTCAGGGGCAGTCGTGGTCTAATTCAATTCAAGTATATTTGTATAGCGCTTTTTATGATACAAATCATTGCAAAGCAACTTTACAGAAAATTAAGTTTCTACAATATTTAGTAGTAGCTTATCAGTGGTGACTGTCAGTTCATGTGCATATGGCAGAAATGTTCAGAAAAAATCAATAAAAAGACGTAAACAAACAGATGATTAACACTATTAACAGCAATTATGCAATCAAACTTATTGCAAAAATGTGGTAGTTCTGTATGTTGTCTCTGTGTTAGCATCATCTGAGGTCCTCTGAGTGGCTTGCATCATCTCTTCTCAGGTGTTCTGGATCCAGACTGGAGCTTGTGTAAATCCTTGTTACCATGGGATGTAAATCCAGCAGAAACAGAGAAACAAATAGAGACATAATTAGCATAGCTGCTGTTCCAGCCAAGTAAAATTAATTAGTTTAAAACCCAAGCTAAAGAATAATAATGCACATTTGATCAGATATAACTGCAGTCCAAAATTATGAGATGCATTATTTGAATGCTTGGCCAAAGAGGTGTGTTTTTTAATCTAGATTTAAAACAGAGAGAGTGTGTCTGAACCCCGAACATTATCAGGAAGGCTGTTCCAGAGTTTGGGAGCCAAATGTGAAAAAGCTCTACCTCCTTTAGTGGACTTTGCTATCCTAGGTACTATCAAAAGTCCAGCGTTTTGTGACCTTAGGGAGCGTGATGGGTTGTAGCGTGGTAGAAGATTAGTTAGGTACGCAGGAGCTAAGCCATTAAGGGCCTTATAAGTAAGTAATAATATTTTGGTAACTGATACGGGACTTAATAGGTAGCAAGTGCAGAGACTGTAGTATTGGGGTAATATGATCATTGATCATATTTTTCTTGACCTGGTAAGGACTCTAGCCGCCGCATTTTGGACTACCTGTAGCTTGTTTATTGAGGATGCACGTTAGAGAGTCAGACCGTATGGGCAGGGATTGTAGGTGGGGGCAGTGAATGACCAGCGCTCTCTTCCACCCTCAATACCACAACTGAGATGAGACCCTTGAGCAAGAACCGGACCCCAAACTGCTCCTCGGGTGCCGCAGTAATATGCTGCCCACTGCTCTGTGTGTGTGTTCACGGTGTGTGAGCACTTGGATGGGTTAAATGCAGAGCACAATTTCAGAGTATGGGACACCACACTTGGCCACACGTCAGTTCACTTCATTAATGATTGGCTGTTTTTCTGGTGCTTGTGACAAAAAACCACGTGAATTTTTCTGATCAGATGTAGTGAAAACTAAACAATGCTGTTTTCCTCCTAAAAGCAAACACACTTTGATAATGTTCCCGTGAATCCCGTTAACATCCGATATCTGTCACATGACCTTCTGTCTCACTCAGATTCCATTCCCATTACATTAAAGCAACGTTTGCAGCAGTTGTTTATCTGTCATCTGTCGTCCACGGCTTGTTTTGAAACATCTGTGATTCATTTGTTGCTTTTAATAAAAAAATAAAAAATGAAGCCATTTTTACAAAGTCTAATGTCTTCATGACTGTGATTTGAAGATTAAGTCTATCCAGGTTAAAACAGTTGCTTTTAACAGGTCTGAAACAACTGTATTATTTAATATAAACCCTGACTTCACATCTAATGATTCACACAGCATTGCTTCAGACAGCCGATGCAAGAAAACTGAGGAATCTTTCAACCAGCTTTGTGTACAGTGATGACATCTGGCCCCCGATGTTCCCAAGTGAATGTAACACTAATAGACTTGGTTGGTGTTGTGTCATAGCTGGGGGCGTGGCGTGGGGGAAAACAATCCTTTCCCCCTGACTGGAAAAGCATGGTATGAACCCAGTGTGGCCTACATAGAATCAATTCTGGTTAAAGTGAAGTATGCTATTTTAAAGAAATATGATGTCAATGCTGAAACGTATCAACAAAAGTTCCGTTCCTTAACAGCAGATCCAACTGAGAGTCCAAAGGAGCTTTATAATCGGCTCAAAGAACTCTTTGGAAAGTGGATCCAGCCTAAGAAGAAAACTGTGGAGGAGGTGAGTGAAATTATCATTCTGGAGCAATATCTTAGAATACTTTCCCCAGAACGGCAGGTGTGGATTCGAGAAAGAGAACCCAGAACAGCAGCGGAAGCAGCATCTTTGGCGGATGTGTTTGTTGCAGACAGAGGAAATGTGATTTCCACCACTCGGGCCATCAATATTTTAATTATGACATTTACACTAATTGCACCAACCTCCAATTACACCAAGTCTAGCTTGATAGACAGGACCGCATGCCCAATGGCAGGTAACGGACTGCCCCTTCACTGAGCGCATAAAGTCCCTGCACACGCTACATTGTTCACTAGCTTGTCTTCAGGAGGACATATCGACAGATCAGCCTCCGCCAGACATGATGGTTATTTTTCAGCCAGTAGTGTTGCATCCTGAGCTGCTCATGCTCTCTCGTCAACAGAGTTATCTCTTCTCATAAGGAAGAGAGCTCCGCTCACATTCTGAAAGACAAAATCTCCTCCCTCCTCAAAAAAGGAGTGGTTTGAGTGGTCCCTTCTCACTTACGCAGTCAGGGGTTTTACTCACGTTGTTTCCTAA
>NC_056596.1:19173845-19187412 GCF_018340385.1 Cyprinus carpio | reverse complement strand
TTCCAAAGAAGGACGGTTCCCTCCATCCCATCTTGGATCTCAGGGTGTTGAACAAACATTTAAGGAAATACAATTTCAAAATGTTAACACACAGGTATCTCTTAGCTCAATAAATCAAAACGATTGGTTCACATCAATTGATCTGAAAGTTGCTTTCTTCCACATAAGCATTTATTCTCTGCACAGGAAATTCCTTTGTTTCACCTACCAAGGCATGTGTTACGAATTCACGGTCCTCCCGTTCGGTTTGGCTCTAAGCTCACAAATTTTCTGCCTGTGCTCAGAGACTGGACTAGCCCCGTTGAAAATAGCGGGTCTCAGGATTCTGACATATACAGTAGGTGGCCAACCAAAATGGCTTTTACTGCCACATGTACCGCCGCCGCAGGGCCATGGCGTTAACTGCAAGTCAGTCACGTGTTAAAGTTGTTCACGAAACTACCGCCAGGTGGTGCAAAGGGACAGTTTGCAAACTGACTAAAATTGATATTTTGTTTTGTAAACGGGGAGATCAAATAACGAAATAAACCAATATAATATAACATCCTTAAAAATCAGAAAATTTATTTAAAATGAATTTTTATGAAGTTAATTTCAAAACGTGTGATAGTCGTAGGCTGCAGCATCAAAAAAAATTATTTACATAAATGCTTTTAATGCATCTTATGGTTATTAACCTGTCATTATGAAAACCATTAAAACTTCACAATTTCCTTATGTCCAAATTATGAAAGGCTTGAAACTTACATTTAATAATTCACTGATGTATCTTTTAGCAGGCCACACATACTTATTTGTTATCTGACCTTTTTTAAAACATTTATTCCCATATACAGAGCCTATGACATGCCGAAAATTATGTCCCTGAATTAAGAAATTTATCACTTTTTATCGTTCCTTTGTATAAGTTAAAACGTATTTAAATAAGTAAACATTTTTTAAATAATAATAATACTGATAATAATATGGTTTAGCATACAGAGTTTGGGCATGCAAGAAATTGGGGGAATCTGTAAAATGTAAAAAAAATTAAAAATAAATGAATTAAACAACAAAATACAACTTAAGAATTTTGTCATTTAATTAGAAAACAACCCCTGATTCACAACATTCATTTCCAAATGCATAAATCTGGTATAGACCTGTAAGGGCCTCAAACCTAGGCCCTGTAGCTTTCACTGTTATGCTGATGATACTCAGCTCTATATTTCTTCGCGGCCCTGCGAAACATATTAATTTGAAAAAGTAACAGAATGCATAGTCGATATAAAAGACTGGATAACAAGTAATTTCTTATTGCTAAATTCTGAAAAAACAGAGGTGTTAATTATAGGGCCTAAAAGCTCTGCATGTAATGACCTAGAAACGCTGTCTAAGCCTTGATGGCTGGTTTCTGTCGATTCTTCGTCATCAGTTAGGAACCTAGGTGTGCTATTTGATAGCAACCTTTCCTTAGAAAGCTACGTTTCTAGCATTTGTAAAACTGCATTTTTCCATCTCAAAAATATATCTAAATTACGGCCTATGCTCTCAATGTCAAATGCAGAAATGTTAATCCATGCGTTTATGACCTCAAGGTTAGATTATTGTAATGCTCTATTGGGTGGCTGTTCTGCACGCTTAGTAAACAAACTCCAGTTAGTCTAAAATGCAGCAGCTAGAGTTCTTACTAGAACCAGGAAGTATGATCATATTAGCCCGGTCCTGTCAACACTGCACTGGCTCCCTATCAAACATCGTATAGATTTTAAAATCTTGCTTATTACTTATAAAGCCCTGAATGGTTTAGCACCTCAGTATTTGAACGAGCTCTTGTTACATTATAGTCCTCCACGTCCGCTCCGTTCTCCAAAACTCTGGCAATTTGATAATACCTAGAATATCAAAGTCAACTGCGGGCGGCAGATCCTTCTCCTATTTAGCGCCTAAACTCTGGAATAACCTATCTAACATTGTACGGGAGGCAGACACACTCTTGCAGTTTAAATCTAGATTAAAGACCCATCTCTTTAACCTGGTTTACACATAACATACTAATACACTTCTAATATCCAAATCCGTTAAAGGATTTTTAGGCTGCATTAATTAGTTAAACCGGAACCGGGAACACTTCCCATAACACCCGATGTACTTGCTACATCGTTAGAAGAATGGCATCAACGCTCATATTAGTCTGTTTCTCTCTTATTCCGAGGTCACCGTAGCCACCAGATCCAGTCTGTATCCAAGTCAGAGGGTCACTGCAGTCACCCGGATCCAGTATGTATCCAGCCCAGATGGTGGATCAGCACCTAGAAAGGACCTCTACAGCCCTGAAAGACAGCGGAGATCAGGACTAGAGCCCCAGATACAGATCCGCTGTAAAGACCTTGTCTCAGACGACCACCGGACAAGACCACAGGAAACAGATGATTCTTCTGCACAATCTGACTTTGCTGCAGCCTGGAATTGAACTGCTGGTTTCGTCTGGTCAGAGGAGAACTGGCCCCCCGACTGAGCCTGGTTTCTCCCAAGGTTTTTTCTCCATTCTCTCACTGATGGAGTTTTGGTTCTTGCCGCTGTCACCTCTGGCTTGCTTAGTTGGGGACACTTCATTTACAGCGATATTATTGACTCGATTGCAAATTATTGCACAGATACTATTTAAACTGAACTGAGCTGCATGATGACATCACTGAATTCAATGATGAACTGCCTTTAACTGTCATTTTGCATTATTGACACTGTTTTCCTAATTATTGTTGTTCAGTTGCTTTGACGCAATCTTTTTTGTTTAAAGCGCTATATAAATAAAGATGACTTTACTTGACTATTAGCAGCCCTAGGCCGGCAGCTTATCAGTGTCCTCGGCCCGAGTCCGACTGGAGCCTATGTCTCTTTTTTGCTTCCTAATTACACTGCTGTTGCAGCCATTAAAATAGGTCAGTTTTGTTTTAATTGCAAAGTTATATTTCTTATTATTTCATATTTAATCAATTAAATATTTGGAACATTTTTATTTGTTAAATTCAAGTTGTTGTTGTTTTTTAAGTGATGACCAAGCGGATAGCAGAAGACAGTTGAGTTGATGACATTTGATCAATTTAGCATTCTCAAATAATCACGACTTGCTTAAAATAAAATCTGTAGATATTAAACACTTTAAGCATATTACAATGTTAGCTTAAACATTTAACCAAAATAAAAGTGCAGTTAGGTGTATATAAGCGTTTGTGCAGAGAGTGGAAGCTGAAACACGCTTAATGCATGAGGCGCTGGGTTAGGGTTAGTGTTAGAGAGGGTTAGAGTTAGGGGAGTTAGGAATGAATGAAATCCAGAAGCTGAAACATAGTTCAACCTCGGTAAATGCACTGTCCTTCTTATAGTCCTGATGGCCACCTGCTTACTGGACACCACTCTTCGACTTCCAGGGGCCCAAAAATATTTCTCCTAGGTTTGCAGGGTTAGGAACGAATGAGATCCAGAAGCTGAAACATAGTTCAACATCGGTAAATTCACTGTCCTTCTTATACTCCTAATGGCCACCTGTTTTCACCGTTCGAGCAGAGCCCCACAGCCCAGGCCCACAACACCCCCCCGGACAAAGAGAAATCCTTTTAAATTCACCATCCACAGTACAATAGATGTAATGGATAGGGTTAGAGTTTATAGGTTTCAAACTATCAGGGGTAGAATGAGTAGGTTTAGATGTAGTGTGGTTAACTTGGTTAAGTTTAGGTGTAGTATAGTTAGCTTTGTTAGGTTTAGGTGTAGTATAGTTAACTTGGTTAAGTTTAGGTGTAGTATAGTTAACTTGGTTAAGTTTAGGTGTAGTATAGTTAACTTGGGTTAGGGGAATGAAACGTCCAAGGTTCAAACCTAAGGTCTGAACCTGGTTGTGCTCGGTCCATCCGTCCACTGACCACTAAAGACCCATCCAAGCCAGGCCAAGTTCACAAGCACGCATCCCCTCCCATCCCTACATCTGATTGTGGGCACGACCTCCCGATCAAAAGCCTCCCAAGTGACCCAGGGTTAAGCAGCCCAGGGTTAGAGTGATTAGGGTTCTTACCCAGGGTTACGCCACAGTGGTTACCAATGGTTAAGTTTAGGGCCAGGGTGGGTATAGCCACCGGGTTACTAACGGGTAGGTTTAGAGCCAGGGTGTTTATAGCCATAGGAGTTTACTAACTGGTAGGTTTAGGGCCAGGGTTGGTATAGCCGCTGGGGTTACTAACAGGTAGGGTTTAGATTCAGGGTGGGTATAGCCATAGGAATTACTAACGGGTAGGTTTAGGGCCAGGGTTGGTATAGCCGCTGGGGTTACTAACGGTTAGGGTTAGAGTTAGGAACGAATGAGATCCAGAAGCTGAAACATAGTTCAACATCGGTACATGCACTGTCCTTCTTATACTCCTAATGGCCACCTGTTTTCACCGCTCGAGCAGAGCCCCACAGCCCAGGCCCACAACAACCCCCCGGACAAAGAGAAATCCTTTTTAAATTCACTATTTATAATACAATAGATGTAATGGATAGGGTTAGAATATATAGGTTTCAAACTATCAGGGGTAGAATGAGTAGGTTTAGATGCAGTGTGGTTAACTTGGTTAAGTTTAGGTGTAGTATAGTTAGCTTTGTTAGGTTTAGGTGTAGTGATAGTTAACTTGGTTAAGTTTAGGTGTAGTAAGTTAACTTGGTTAAGTTTAGGTGTAGTATAGTTAACTTGGTTAAGTTTTAGGTGTAGTATAGTTAGCTTCGTTAGGTTTAGATGTAGTGTAGTTAACTTGGTTAAGCTGAAAGATCTGTTTACTGGTCCTATTCTTTACCCATCTCAAGTGCACATAATATTTACACGATCCTGCTTTGGGATTCATATTGGTATTAAGACTTTGTATTTTGCTTTGTACTAAAATATCAATAGATTTTTTTTATTTCTTTTATAGGCCGCAATTGGTTTGTGATTCTGTAAATGAGAAGTCTCTTTCAAAAACTCAGTAAAATTTTGTTTAGTAGCCCAATTTAGTTGTGTGCTTTGAGATGAGTAAAAGGTGACCAAAGGTATAATTTTCTCTTCCGTATTTTGAGCTGGCAGTGCAGGTTTCTCGATGTAATCTTTGAATTCTCTTAAGACATTTCTCAGAAACGGTCTCGTATAGCCTCTGTGTTTGAGTGCTTTAAATAAAATTTTGACCGCTTTTTAAAAATTCTTCTTTCTGTGAGCATATACGGTGGAATCTCAACAATTGTGATTTAAGTATCCCTTTGAAAGTGTGTCTCGGGTGGAAACTACTCCTATGTAATAGGCAATGTGTATCCGTCTCCTTAAAGTAGACCTTATAGTCTAGTTGGTTGCTCTGTTGAAATTTAGGTCCTTTATAAGTCACTACATCTAAAAATTGACTCTTTCACTGTCCAACTCAAATTTTATTTTAATAGATCTTTCATGTTGATTCAAGTGCTCAGTAAATTTTATGAAATCCTCTTTCGAGTACGTCCACACTCCCCAGATGTCATCTAAAAATCTGAAATACATAAACGGTTTAAGTGGTGCCGTAGCCAAAGCAGTCTCTTCCCAATGAGCCATGAAAATATTAGCATACGAGGGTGCAAAGCGTTTTCCCATCGCAGTTCCTTTTATTTGTAAGAAGTATTTCGAGTGGAATTCAAAATCGTTTTTAGTCAAGTTGATTTCTAGTAGCTTTAATAAATATTCATCCGGTCGTTTGCTGTCTGGGTATCTGCGCATGCACCCCGTACTGCTTCAAGGCCTGCTTTGGTTTCTATGTTTGTATAGAGACTGTCTATGTCGATCGTGAACAACAGTGAATCAGAAGGGATCCTGAGTTCCTGGGTCTTCTGTATAAAGTCATAGGTATCCTTTAAATAACTGTTATGTTTCTGTGATATACTATTTAGATGATATTCAATAAATTCTGCTATATTATACGTTTTCGCTGTTACAATCGGATACTATCGGTCTCCCTGGTGGTATCTTATCTGGAATACTCCAACCTTTCGAATTTTTATGTATTTTTGGGGAGTAAATAAAATCTTCTAGCTCTAGGTACTCCCGGACCCAACAGGTATTCCTTCTGTTTACTGTTGATAATTTTATTTTCATACATCTCTTCTAGGATCTCTTTAACTTCTATCTGGGTATGTGGATATATAGGCTCCACTAGAGGGCGATAATGTTCAGTATTCTCTAGCTGTCTCATGCCTTCCCAAATATAATCGTTCCTGCTCATAATTACAACCGCGTTGCCTTTATCGGCCGGTTTTACTACTATCTTTTTGGTTCTTTAATGAACTCAGTGCTCTTTCCTTCACTGGTGGTCAGGATGGGGATCTCATTTCTTTCCCAGGTTACATGTTTAACTTTTTTAAATCAGACTTCAAAATTGTACGAGGAGCGTTCACTCACTCTTCTCATATCGCTTGCTCCCCCTTGCTCGCGTATGTCACTCTGTGTTCTACACGTAGCCATTTTTTTTTTTTTTTATCCTTACCGGGAGAGACGGTGGAGGTCGGACCCCGACCTGACTATCCGAGCCGACCACCATGTCGAAGGTTTTTCTTTATCTTTTACCTTTTTTCTTTTTCTCTTCAAAGAAGGCTTCCAACTCGCCTATGCTTGCACACAAGTTTTCTGTCACAGGCCTCTGAGTACACTTCACCCTCTTTGTGTTATCTTTTATTTTTTCGTGGTGCACAGGAACGAACGACAGAATCCCTTCACTACGACGGGACCGCATTTATCATTTCATTGCATGAGACTGCAGACGTAATTCGTGTTCAAACTAATTCACGATTAATTTTTCAGTGCCATCACTGACGATTAACGGCACCTCGATGTATCAACAGGACGTGAATGTTTAAGTGGTTTTACACATTCCAATTGGTTGCTGTGCTGTTGCTTGTTGCATTTTTGGGGGGTTCACAGCTAAGTCCAGGTTTTATTACGATCCTCCTCCACCTATAAAAGTCCTCCCTGTGGAAAGCTCTTCGATGGAAAGCAAAAGTGGCCCTTAAATGTGGTGCTATTCACATTCGTTTCGAAATTGGGTCCTGCTCTCCAAAGGGTTAGATAGATTGTTAGAAAACTTACCCAACGTGCACAAGACATAATCTTGGGTGTGGCAATCGCTTCTCGCCATTCTGTATGTTCTCTGGATCTTCCTTAATGGTGAGCTCAAGACCATACTCTCTGTGCTCGGTTTGGTAATTCCCCAGGCACAAACCAGATCAGCAACTCCCCTGCTCCAATCACGCTATAGTATCAGCCTTTTCATCACACACTGTGTTGCCGCTGAGAATCACTAAAGCACACGTTCCGAACCTGATCAAAAATGGTAATATGATATGTGAACATTTCGCTGGTCCGCTGAACAGGTCTCCGCTGACACGATCCGGCATGATAAGGTTGGAGATTCTACCCACATTAGAGTCCCAATGATGACATATTTTCTTTTGAGGTTTAGACCCAATCGTGGTTCTTTTAGTGGTATGAATATGTTTTACTTGGGTCTGCCCATCGATCTTGGGGTCTCTGTGTGCCCAGGAAGCGCTTGTTTCAAACCACGCGGTCAAATTCTGTCCTCTCCTCCCTCCTTTTCTGACCCGGTTGCTGCCTCATCTTTCTTCCTATCTTTCATCATCCGCGTTCTCCTCTAGATAACCTCGTGCAGCAGCAGAACTGCGGAGCGAGCCTAGTGATTGAACCTTCATTAGAATCTCTCTGAAAATAAGACAGTGAAGACTCCATTCCTGGTGTAGGGAATGTCCGTGCAGGCACCGGCGGTTGATGTACTTGAGCTACTGTGATCACTCTGTTATCTCTTAACAGTTGTTTTTCCTGTGGGGGGCTTACTGTTGTCATGTAACAGTCCTCCCCTCTGGGCAGATGATCTCTCCGTCTTTGATGGCGTTAGCTCCCCTCCGTTGTAGGAGGCGTCGAGCGCTGTGAGTTTGGAGCGTGTGTATTATTTCAACCACTGGGTAGCTCAGGTATCTGCATCGATTCTGTCCTCCAGCAGCAATCTTTGGTATAGTCCCTGCGGGGTGTTCTTTGTTCTAAGGGTGCTCTTGTTGGCCTTAGCAGTGCTGTTGGTATAACTATGGCTGGGGGTTCTAATGGTGGGAATCATCGTTCGACAAACGACCACTTGTTTCTCCTCTAGCCCCATTTGTCTGTGGGATCTTTGTTTCCACACAGAAGGGTCGAGGTCTGTGCGTTCAAACTGTTTCTCTCGCTTGTCTTACTTTCGATAATCGTGATCCTGTACAAAACGTGTGTCAGTGACTGTGCTCGCGCGGAGCTCGTACACTGTTCGTCTCCTTTTGCCAAAAAACCCACCATTTCTCTCTCAGACGGTCATGTGTGGCCAGAAATAGTGCTTCAGGATTTTCCTCAAATACCTCCTCTGTGATCTTATTCCTATAGTTCTTTCTGGCCCAGTTTAACATGCGCTACTTCGAAAGCCCGTTTCGCAATCGTCCAGATCTGTTGTCGCCACTCTTTTCAGTTCTATGATTGTGCTCGATCCTATCCTCTTTCTCATAGTGTTTCCTCTAGAATCACTTGTGTGTTATACATCCAATTTTTTGCATTACCCTCCAACCATTCTGCAGTTTCGTCTTGTTGGGGCTGCTGGTGTCAAGTGTTAAATCAAGGATCTGTTAGTCCTCTTAAAGCCACGTGGGGTATTGTTCGTGACTTAGTGTGATTTTTGTATCTTACCTGTTCATCGTATCTCCTCTGATCCTCCACACACGTTGTGTGAGATCATCACGTCTGGTTTGATCAGCAAGTCTATTGCTACGGTAGTTACTGTTATAATATTCTCTCTGTCTGTACCTCGGTGGTGGTCAACATCGGGTACATGCACTGTCCTTCTTATACTCCTAATGGCCACCTGTTTTCACCGCCGAGCAGAGCCCCACAGCCCAGGCCCACAACAACCCCCCCGGAAAAGAGAAATCCTTTTTAAATTCATTATTTATAATACAATAGATGTAATGGGTAGGTTAGAATATATAGGTTTCAAACGATCAGGGGTAGAATGAGTAGGTTTAGATGTAGTGTGGTTAACTTGGTTAAGTTTAGGTGTAGTATAGTTAGCTTTGTTAGGTTTAGGTTAGTGAAGTTAACTTGGTTTTAGGTGTAGTGAAGTTAACTTGGTTGTTTAGGTGTAGTGAAGTTAACTTGGTTAAGCTTAGGTGTAGCAAAGTTAACTTTGCTTTTCTAGGTGTAGTATAGTTAACTTGGTTAGTTTAGGTGTAGTATAGTTAGCTTCGTTAGGTTTAGGTGTAGTATAGTTAACTTGGTTAAGTTTAGGTGTAGTATAGTTAACTTGGTTAAATTTAGGTGTAGTATAGTTAACTTGTTTAAGTTTAGGTGTAGTATAGTTAACTTGGTTAAAGCTTAGGTGTTGTATAGTTAGCTTTGTTAGGTTTAGGTGTAGTGAAGTTAACTTGGTTAAGTTTAGGTGTAGTATAGTTAGCTTCGTTAGGTTTAGATGTAGTGTAAAAGAGAAAATATAGAAAGAAGAGGAAATATAAAAAATATATAATATATATATAAAGAGAGAGCAATTCAGATTTAGTCAGGCCTTGCCTCTCTCAGACCTCATTGAGGCCCCTTGGGTATAATGTACCCAATTTTTTGATCCAACTTCTCTCTGCCTTGAGTCTATCTTTTAGATCCCAGAGAGAGTTGGCTTGGAGCACCGTGGCTCTGAGAGAGGGAAGACCGTGGGACATGAAGTGTCTTACAATGAATCTAATGCTTTTCTATTTTGTTTATAATGTTATGAGTATGCTGATAAATTCTCTTTCTAAGTTCATTCTTCGCCTGTCCCATCGTATTGTCTCTTGCACTTATTGCAAAAGATCATATATACACAGTTGGCGGTTTCCACTGAAGTATTTGAATCAACCTGAAAGATCTGTTTACTGGTCCTATTCTTTACCCATCTCAAGTGCACATAATATTTACACGATCCTGCTTTGGGATTCATATTGGTATTAAGACTTTGTATTTTGCTTTGTACTAAAATATCCAATAGATTTTTATTTCTTTTATAGGCCGCAATTGGTTTGTGATTCTGTAAATGAGAAGTCTCTTTCAAAAACTCAGTAAAAATTTTGTTTAGTAGCCCAATTTAGTTGTGTGCTTTGAGATGAGTAAAGGTGACCAAAGGTATAATTTTCTCTTCCTCGTATTTTGAGCTGGCAGTGCAGGTTTCTCGATGTAATCTTTGAATTCTCTTAAGACATTTCTCAGAAACGGTCTCGTGATAGCCTCTGTGTTTGAGTGCTTTAAATAAAATTTTGACCGCTTTTAAAAATTCTTCTTTCTGTGAGCATATACGGTGGAATCTCAACAATTGTGATTTAAGTATCCCTTTGAAAGTGTGTCTCGGGTGGAAACTACTCCTATGTAATAGGCAATGTGTATCCGTCTCCTTAAAGTAGACCTTATAGTCTAGTTGGTTGCTCTGTTGAAATTTAGGTCCTTTATAAGTCACTATCTAAAAATTGACTCTTTCACTGTAACTCAAAATTTTATTTTGTGGAGTCTTTCATGTTGATTCAAGTGCTCAGTAAATTTATGAAATCACCTCTTTCGATGCGTCCACACTCCCAGATGTCATCTAAAAATCTGAAATGCAGCGGTTTTAAGTGGTGCAGTAGCCAAAACAGTCTCTCTTCCCAATGAGCCATGAAAATATTAGCATCACGAGGGGGTGCAAAGCGTTTTCCACCATGAGTTCCTTTTATTTGTAAAGAAGTATTTCGAGTGGAATTCAAAATCGTTTTTAAATCAAGTTGATTTCTAGTAGCTTTAATAAATATTCATCCGGTCGTTTGCTGTCTGGGTATCTATGCAGTACTGCTTCAAGGCCTGCTTTTGGTTTCTATGTTTAATAGGACTGTCTATGTCGTCGTGAACAACAGTGAATCAGAAGGGATCCCTGAGTTCCTGGGTCTTCTGTATAAAGTCATAGGTATCCTTTAAATAACTGTTATGTTTCTGTGAGTACTATTTAGATGATATTCAATAAATTCTGCTATATTATACGTTACGGCTGTTGTCGGGATACTATCGGTCTCCCTGGTGGTATCTTATCTGGAATACTCCAACCTTTCTGAATTTTATGTATTTTTGGGGAGTAAATAAAATCTTTCTAGCTCTAGGTACTCCCCGGACCCAACAGATATTCCTTCTGTTTACTGTTGATAATTTTATTTTCATACATCTCTTCTAGGATCCTCTTTAACTTCTATCTGGGTATGTGGATATATAGGCTCCACTAGAGCCGATAATGTTCAGTATTCTCTAGCTGTCTCATGCCTTCCCAAATATAATCGTTCCTGCTCATAATTACAACGCGTTGCCTTTATCGGCGGTTTTACTACTATCTTTTGTTTTCTTTAATAGACTCAGTGCTCTTTCTTCACTGGTGGTCAGATTAGGGATCATTTCTTCCCAGTGTAAAATGTTTAAATGCTTTTTAAATCCAGCTTCCACAATTTTCCGTGATCTGTTGGGGTAGACTGGAGAGGGGAGTCAATCTGAACCACCAGTGAAGCAATTTCTTTCTTTCTTTTTCTTTTCTTTTCAAAGAAGGCTTCCAACTTAAGCCTTCTGTGGTATTTCTGAAGGCCTCTGAGTAATTCACCTCTTTGTGTTTTTTATTTTTACCGGTGCAGGAGCGAAGACAGTCCCTTCAATAAGACTGCCGTTTGATCATCTGTGAGACTGGCTGATGGTGCTAAATTCACTATTAATTTCTCAGTGCCATCACTTTCGGCCTGATGTTCACGAGAAGTTTAAGCGGTTCATCAATGGCAGCATTGCTTTTGCTGTTCCAGCAGTCCAGTGTATCTGATCCTCCTCCACCTCAAAATCCTCCTGGGAGAGCTCTCTTCAATGGAAATCAATGTGTCCCCTTATATATTTGTTCATCTTTTCTAAATGGACCTGTTCATCAAGGTAGATTTTTAGAAAAAGAAAAGTTGACCAGGAGAAATACAAATCTAGTGTGTGGCAATCGGCTTCTAAGCCATTCTGTATGTTCTATGTGAGACTCCTTAATGGTGAGCCCAATACATCTCTGTGCTCGGTTATTAATCCCCAGAGAAAAGATCAGCAACTCAGGCTCCATCGCTATGGTGGCCTTTTCCATCAAGTTGCCCGCGTGTTGGCATTTCGCTCCCGGGGAAACAGTCGATCTGCAGATCTGCATGATTAAAGGTGGAGATTCTACCCACATTAGAGTCCCCAATGATGACATATTTTCTTTTTGAGGTTTAGACTCCAATCTTGGTTCTTTCTAGTGGTATGAATATGTTTACTGGGTCTGCCCATCGATCTTGGGGTCTCTGGTGTCCCAGGGAAGCGCTTGTTCAAACCACGTGCGGTCAAATTCTGTCTCTCTCTCTTTTTTCTGACCGGTTGCCTCATCTTTCTGTCTGATTTCATCCAAGCGCTGCTCCTCTAGAAACCTCGGTGAGAGCAGACTAGCGGAGCGATACTAGTGAGTGAACCTTCATTAGATCCCTCTGAAAATAAGACAGGTGAAGACTCCAATCTGGTGAGGGAATGTCGTGCAGGCACCGGCGGTTGATGTACTTGAGCTACTGTGATCACTCTGTTATCTCTTACAGTGTTTTCCTGTGCTACTGTTTCATTAACAGTCTCCCTCGCAGTGATCTCTCCGTCTTTGATGGCGTTAGCTCCCTCCGTTGTAGGAGGTCAGAGCCCTGTTTTGCTGTGTTTATTTCACCACTGGGTAGCTCAGTGATCTCATCTTCTTCCTCCAGCAGCAATCTTTGGTATAGTCTGCGGGGTGTTCTTTGTTCTAAGGGTGCTTGTGGCCTAGCAGGCGTTGGTACTATGGCTGGGGGTTCTAATGGTGGGAAATCATGTTCATCAAACGACCACTCTCCTCTCGCCCCATTTGTCTGTGGGAGATCTTTGTTCCAACAGAATGGGCGAGGTCTCTTGCTCACTGTTTCCTCTCTATTACTTCTATAATCCGATCCTGTAGGGCTTTGTGTCTCCTTTCCCCACCATTTTTCCTCTGCGGCCAGGTAGCGTAATGACGGTTGTGAACTTTCTCGAAACACTTCCTCTGTGATCTTATTCCTATAGTTCTTTCTGGCTGAGGATTACATGTGCCACTTTAGAAGCCAGCTTCCAATCAGTCCTGATCTGTTCCTCTCTTTCAGTTCTATGATTGCTCTGATCTATCTCTTTCTCATAATAGTGTTCACTCCTAAGGAATCACTTGATAGTGTTATACAATCAATTTTGCATTACTACTCCAACAATTCTACTGGTTAGATGTGATGATTTAGGGGCTGCAAGTTTTCACTTTAATGGTGAATCAGGAGATCTGTTAGTCTCTTAAAGCCACGTGGGGTATTGTTCGTGACTTTAGTAGTGATTTTTTGTAAATGGTGTACAGTGCGTGTGAGTTCATACATCAGCTTCATCGTCAATTTGAGCTTAGGAGATGGTGGTGTGTACTCCAGTCTCCACCGTGTCTGGACCTGTTCGAAGTACCTTTGGCGCCCC
>NC_056596.1:19115546-19172844 GCF_018340385.1 Cyprinus carpio | reverse complement strand
GATAGCGGCTACTTCGCGCTCGTCGCTCGTGTTCCGCAGAAGAAAAACTATCACGGTTTTCACTCCCAAAAACTCGGATCCCTGGGGATGAAATTGCATCCTATACGATACAAAACTTCTATTTCCCTCAGGAACAGCTCAACATGTCTGCCATGTGGACGGTGGCCTTTAGCTCATCAGTTATCCAGATATTAGCAGATGCTTAGTCGGGGACCCCTGGGTGTCACATTTTTAGATGCACTGTGTACCCCTTTGCCGCTTTCTTCTACTGAAGGGAACCTGCCTTTCAAGGAGTTTCATAAAAGGATAGGTATTAAATCCCATATTATCGCACCATAGTTCGCTGCACATATAAATTTTTGCTAGGAGCAGAACAAGCGAGACACATCAATTGGTTATGCTGATATTGGTTAGCAAGAATCCAGGATCAGGCGTAATGCCATGTACGAGGTTCTTGCCTCCCATACCCCAAAAGTGTCAGTCGTGTGACTTTACAATGCTTATGCTCTGTTTTGGGAGTGGGAGCAACAATAAGATAGAAAGGATTCCGTAATTATGTTAAGAGGATAAGATGAACCGATGGGTATATCAACTCCTTCGCGTCATAGGGGGAATCCACTTTCTTAAATCTTTGATGCAATGTTAAGATTTCTAGTCGGTACACTCCACATGTTTTCTTATATTTAGGATTGTTGCCGTGAAGAAATCTTATGAGTCCAATCAGATCCCAGGTTCTGGTGCACAAAATTTTAGCCTGTGCGTGAAACGCTATGACTTTTGTTAAGCCCGTCGCGATGTTGCCAATGACTTTTGTATCATGTTTCCACAGGGAAACCAACAGCATCAGTGTGTACCCCCTGCCTCCCCATTAGGGTTTCGCCCTTGATCACAACTGTCGGCACACACACTTGTTTGACTCGACTCTGCCGGCTTAGTCTGTTGTGTTTACGCTGCCCCGTATTCACACACCCCAGCAGCAGCCGACTGATCAGACTTTCTCTTTGTGTTCTGGGGTGGTTTTTTTGTGAGTACTCCGGATAGCTCGTACTGCGATTTGGCATTTGGAAGCCCAACACTGGTCCTGCTGCTAGCACAGCCCACTCACTGTTTGGTACGGACCTGTCCTGTTTTCAGGCACACCAGAGGTGGCTACAGTCCCTGGGACTATCCCCCACTCAGACCCTTCCTTCGGAGGCCCAAATCCGCCAGCCCAGCCTTATAGTGGAAACTAGCCACATAAGCCCCTGCAGTGGGACCAGGAGATCCTACACCCGGGCCCCCCCCCCTGGGCGCCTAATTCCCCGGGGACCAAGCAATTTCATATAAGGGATAAGTGTTGTCTGTGGATTAAGCGACTCGCATTATTTCCTTTTAGTGACCTTCTGGGGTGTATTCAGTGGCTGAGTCTCAGGGAAAGCGACTAGCCCTGCTCCCCCCCCTTAACCTAACAAACGACTGCCTTTTTAGAAGGTATTCTTGGCATTTTGGGGGATGATGTTTGTTGACACATTCTTGAATTGTTAGGTGGTGCGGGCTCCGGGGTACAGGCGTGTAACATTCCACGGTCAGCTGTTACATAAACCCACCAGATATGTTGAGTTCTGCGGGGGACTGCACACCGGTGGCAGGCTGGTGTCTGTCCCACCACCATATCTGCAAGTTTTTGGACTGCGGCCTGATATGTGCTTCTAACAATCAAACTTCGGACCTGTTTGTCCATGATGCTCCCACAGCTCACTCCAAGTAGTGACTTTTCTGCGGTTGCTATGATCCTTCCCACCAACAATCCCCCAAAGTTAGGCCTTGCTGGGCTTGGGGATGACTGCTCTAGTTGCGCCAATCTAGTTGTTTTCACTCCCTGACAGGCGTCACCTCCTCCACCAGATGTTCTGTCCATTTGGGAGTGCCCTTTACAATGTAGGTGTGTATTATTCCTAACCCAAGACATCCTCTCTGCCATATTGGACTTGCCCCACAATCCAGTGTGTTCTGAGGGCTGCACTTTGCATCAAGCACGGCTACTGCTGCTGGATTCCATTTCCTCCCCCTCACCCGCTAATAATACACAGACATTTACAACAAATTATTTTGTTTTTTGGACAAGCTACGAGTTGGTTTATGTCACTAGTCTTTACTTTTTAATGGTATTCACAAAAAACCACTCGTGACTGTAATAAAACTTGCATTAAATTGAGATGCGGGATTCAATGATCTCCAAAATAAGGGTTTTATAAGAATTACATTTAAATGTATAGCTGTGACCTTGATAATCTTGTTGAGTGCTGACATTTTTTGTTTGGTAGATCAGAACATTCTAAATTGGGCAGTAATATATATATATAGTGTCGTAAATATGTTTGTAAACTGTGGTCCATTGGTTACAATCTCTTTAAGTGACGTTAAAGTATTTATTTTGATCGTGAGCTTTAATCGAGTAGCCTTTACTTATAATTATACTGTTGTGTACATTGTTAAGATCATTCTGTAATTGACTGACACACAGCATCCGAGTAGCAGATCAGGAATTCACTTCTGTAGCCATCCCACGGACATGCGAGGGGCACAAAACCACAGCAGCAAATCCAGTCATTTTCCTGGAGGGGGGGGGGACTGCCTATTGGTCCTTTATAGTCATTTTGCATTTTAATCTGTGTAAAACTTTTAACTTTTATTCTTTAGATAATCTTTGGAAATGTTGCCCCATATTGATTCCAGGATAGCATCTTGCAGTTGAGGGAGATTTGTGGGATGCACATCCAGGGCACGAAGCTCCCATTCCACCACATCCCAAAGATGCTCTATTTGGGTTGAGATCTGGGTGACTGTGGGGGCCATTTTAGTACAGTGAGAACTCCAGTTGTCATGTTCAGGAAACCAATTTGAAATGATTCAAGCTTTTGTGACACTGGGCATTTATCCTGCTGGAAGTAGCCATCAGAGGATGGGTATATGGTGGTCATTAACGGGATAACTGGACATGGTCAGAAAACAATGCTCAGGGGCGATTGGCATTTAAAAAGATGCCCCAATTGGCACTAAGGGGCCTAAAGTGTGCCAAGAAAAACATCCCCACACCATTTACACCACCACCACCCCCCCAGCCTGCACAGTGGTAACACAGCATGATGGATCCATGTTCTCATTCTGTTTACGCACAAATTTATGTGGTGTCTACCATCTGAATGTCTCAACAGAAATCGAGAATTCTTCAGACCAGGCAAGAAAAATAAAAATTATATAATCATTTTCCAGTCTTCAACTTGCCATATTTGGTGAGCTAGTGCAAATTGTAGCCTCTTTTTCCTATTTGTAGTGGGAATGAGTGGTACCCGGTGGGGTCTTCTGGGTTATAGCCTATCCACCCCAAGGTTGTGCGTGTTTTTGGCTTCACAAATGCTTTGGTCTGCATACCTGGTTGTAACGAGTGGTTATTTCAGTCAAAGTTGCTCTATGCTATCCAGCTTGAATCATTGTCGCGCCCATTCTCCTCTGACCTCTAGGATCAACAATGGCATTTTCGCCAACAGGTACTGCCGCTATAACTGGATGTTTTTCCCCTTTTAACACCATTTTTGTAATCCCTAGAAAGGTTGCGTGTGAAAATCCCAGTAACTGAGCAGATTGTGAAAATATCCAGACCGGCCTGTTCTGGCACCAACACCCATGCCACGCTCAAAATTGCTTAAATTCACCTTTCTTAACCATTCGACATTCAGTTGGGATTTCTGGAGAGTGTCTTGACAGGACCCACACCCCTAAATGCATTGAAAGCAACTTGCCATGTGATTGGTTGATTAGATAATTGTATTAACTGAGAAATTTAACAGGTGTGCCCTAAATAATCCTTTAGGTTGCGTGTATATTTTCGACTTGCTGATTCTCACACTGACTATGAGTGCTTCAGAGTTTCGATCTCCATCAACAATTACTGTACTTTTTCAATTGGCATCTCAGTGGACGCAACAGCACCCTGTATTTGCCAAACTGTAAACTCTGTGTGATGCGCGCAGTGAACACTCGGCTGTCGCTTTGCTGAAAAGCGCGCTGTTTCACCTCACACATGCAAAGCTGAGCGAGTGCGGAGTTTTACCACTGAAATCTGCATTCGACATGATACAGGTAAATATATTCTTTGTTGTATTTCCTTGTCACAGTCATGGAGTTCATTTAGGAATTATTCACGGCTTTTTGGTTAAAACAGCAGAAGCTATGCATAAGCTATGGCGTGTTTCTACGGTAGTGGGGTATATGAGCTAATGATCTGCTTCATGGTGCAACTTCATTGGCTGGGCCAATCTATTACCATCCGTGTTTTGATTTGCAGCAAAACAGTTGACGCCGAACGCTGACAACCCTGATAATATTTCATGAACGCAGCATGGCTCATCAATCCATAGTGCAATTGTCTCTGTTAGTATGGTAGTTAGAATTTCGTCGTAGTATGTGTTTAATAATAATAATATTATCCATTACCATTATTATTATTATTATTATCTATTACAGAAAGCTGAATGACTAAAAATATCTTAAGCATAACCACAAGTCTTATGTAGGCCTGTGCGATTAATCGAAATCGTAATAAAATCACGATTTGAGTGTGCGTGATTTCTAAATCGCTTTATAGCACAATTTTCCTTTTGTTGGGCCGGCCTCCCGCAGTATGCTATCGCGATCCAATCCAGAATGCAGCGCACCTAAGTGGCTGCGCGTCCCGAACAGAGCACAGACTGGGCATCATGCCTAACTCCAGGTTCACACAACGCTGTCTGTGATGTGTATTTTTCATTCTTATCTGTGCCCCATGTTAATGGAATCAGAAACGTTCAACACTGCACGCGTCCGGTTAAACCGATGTGAACAGAAAAGGTTAGAAATCGAAAGGTGCGAAAAGACCGTATGAATTATCTAGCGCATGATCATAGAGAGAGTTGTGAGTGAGTGAGTGAGTGAGGCTCCCCGTGAGTGCGAGAGAGGAGACATGTTTTAATTGAGGCGCATTCTCGTCTGGAATGACAGCAAGCGTGTACGTCTGAGAACGTGTGTCCTGGTTTGTGACAAAAGCACAGGCGATGCCGTGGAAAGAGATTCGCGTCGCGCGCATTATTTTGAATGGGCTTTTGCATTACAATAATGCGCTCTCGCTGCTGCTTCTGCACTGCTATACACACTAGTACTACGCACTGCAGATGGAGTAAACCCGTGTAGCTAAACCTGTATTTATATATAACAACTCTGTTTCACACCTGAGGCACCGTCTACATAATGAGCTCTATGACCAAATGGCATGGCAAAAAAAAATAATAATAATATATGAAAAGAAAAAAAAGCCCTGGACACAGGTTTTTTTTTTTTTTTTTTTCTGCCATATGCTCTAGGACATTTTGTTTGACATCTTTACTCGTAGTGTTATTTTGACTTATGTCTGTTCTAGAGGCATGTTACAACTTTTTGATAAAGCCTCTCAATTGGGTTTTCTTTTGGAAAAGGTGTTCAAAGTCATACTGACTGCATTTATGACTGTAAAAGAAGTCTTTGTGTGTCAAACACTCAAAAAAAACTCGTGATTAAAACTGAAATCGCAAAAAATTGATACAAAAAAATCGTGATAGGTTTTTTTTTTTGGTCCATATCGCACAGCCCTAGTCTTTAAATTCAGTTAAAATGACAAATAGTGCATTCAATAATGGTTACCAAGTTTTAGTTCTAATTATTAAAGTTCTATCATTAAATTGTGCAGAGTAATTCCTCATAATAATATTATATAAATGCTTGATTGCCTTGATAGTTTAAGGAGCTGTGCCATTTTACAAAGGAGCTAATCCGTGCTGGGGCCCTCCTCGGAATCATGTGGTGTGTGTGTGTAAAAATAGTATATCAATCTGGCGAGGGTAAACTAAAAAATGTAACTAGCCAATGGTGACGTATGTATTGCCAGGTTGTGCGTCTGAGGGTTTGTATCAGAGATATGTTATTATTCGTAAGAATTTCTATTGTAACCAAAGAAAGGTTACATTTTTTTTTTATACAAATGTTTAAGTATTACAGTTGTTTTACGTACGTTGTTTTTAAAAGGTCTAAAATATTCTAAGTTTGACTCAAATTTGAAAGATTAAGAGAGTTTAATTTCTGTTAACGGTTTATTGGAATTTTAAGATGTAGCCTAATTAGTGATTTGAAATACTAATAAGTTACTTATTGAGTTACTCAAATTCGTAATTTCAATACAATATTGATGATGTATTTAGTATTATGTAATTAATTACTTTTTGAAAGTAACGTACCCAAAAAACACTGCTTAAGGACACAACTGACTGTGTTTCACTTCTTTATCAGTCCTTTATCATTTCTTATCAGCAGTTCAAACATTAAGTAATTCACTAGCAGGACCACACCACAAACAAGCTATGAACCAGTTAGTTTGAACAGAGCAGTTGGGGAAGCGTAGAAAGAGGATCAAAGGGTCGAGGGCCATGGTAATGATGGTCAGGTGCTGATCAGGGCATCTAGAATTGATGGACTCAGCGGACTCAGGGTTGGCCCCGTGGGGGTACCGTCTCTATCATATATTTAGGCCAGTCAATTAGGGACCCCCAACGTTGGGCCGAACTGAGTTACCGCGTGAGTCTGGAATGTCGATGGGCGTGATCATTCAGAGAGGATGCAGAGGCTAAATAGTGTGAGGCCGTTCAATGGTTAACGCAGGTTCTTGTTTCCATAGCTTCTTTTTTAGTAAAAATGTGTGAGAATGAGATAAAGCTGGGCAATCATAGTCATGTTCGGTTGTCACATAGGAGTAGTTGATCCCTGACAAGTAGGTTTAGAAACTGCACACGTGGATCTTAGGAAGGAATGAGCATAAGCTATTAAGTTGTGAATGGATGACGGGTTGGTTGACTAAGAACGGAAGGCCTGAGACACGTTTTCCTAGCCCAGAGAGGTATTTTCTATGATCTGGAAATCATGCTTGGAGCAAGGTAATTAACAGAATGGCTTCTTGAGAGAAGCATGTTTTGATGTCTGATCTGTGGTTAGTATGCGGGGAGCTTGGTTGAGAATCGAATTGTTAATTTGGCGGCCCAGTCTAAATGCTTCTTGAGCCTAGGGAACTGCAAACGCAAGGAAGTAAAGCTATGAGATTGAAGGAACTTGTACTTGTAATATGGAGTTGCATCGGAGAGAAGGAATTGTTGTTGAAGCAGGAGATTAAGTGAGCCGATGAAGGAATTGCCATAACTACCAAACATGATCCTTTATTTGTTCTATAGTTGTGTACTTCTGCTGCATAGTCGAGGGTGGCAATGAGTAGGATTAGGACCCTTCAACTCCACACACGGGATGGCTGACTTATGACTATCGGGATATACGTTTACATGCTCGCTGTCGATGAGTGCCCTTGAGCTGTGGATATGTGGGAACGGAACTCCGGGAGGCGTGATTCGGGGGATCAAACCTGCCCAGTCCACCATATCACCTGCTGAAGTATATTTAGGAGTGTGCCACTAGTGTATAGTTGGATTGCACGCCAGGATGAGAGATGTAGTACCTTATGGAACAGGGACATGTTGTTCCATGATTGAGAGAGGTATTGGTGTTCCATTGGCCTGCTTTATCTAATGTGGCCACTGTCATAGGAGAAGGGATGGTTGCCTGCTTTTGTTACAGAATGTCTGGCGACGAAGGCTCGTATAATGGAGGCATGATTCAACGATGGCATTGTTTTAAGATGGACTCGCAAAGGCCTTGTAGTTGACACTTAATACATCTGTCTAAGCTCCCGAGGAAGTGTGAGGCTCGACGTCTAAAAATCCTAGAGGGCTGCTCCTTCGCGTTTAATGTGGCTTACAGTGAAAGTAATGGCACTTTCTCAGAAGCCCCTCACCAGATTGTCAAGGGATAAGGAAGACTTGGAATTAGTGGTTATCGGGCTTTGGCGAGCCAAGCTCCCATGGCCTGCCTTAACCGTGAAATGAGTATGGCGGCTTGTTCTTTCAATGGCTGACAGTATTCAGTGTCTTGCATGGAGTATTCGGGGGGTTGGTGCATGGATACTAGTTAATGCGTTGGGAATGTGACGTCGCTTGTGGGGAAGAACCGCCAACGTGTTGATTATTACTATTAGCAACTATGCAGGGCCCGTGTATGTTAGTTACATAAAAAAAGTTTTTGTGTTGAACTGGGACTCTTCAGTGCATCTTTTAATGAGGTGGTAGGGGAGATACTTGATAGGGACGGGAAGCTCGCAGCAGCATAAGTTAGCAGTATTTGCCTTGACAGACTGGGTGTGAGGCTTAGGGGGGGGGGCTGTAATTGCGCATTGCTGAAGCGGGGCTGTGAGGGGGGCCTCCACAAGTTCCACGTAAAGGGATGTATATTAAAATTGGAATACCGCATGCAGTTAGAGTTTCAGGGTTGAGCGGGAATCCCTGAAGGACTCTTTGTAAGGGACTGCCGTCGATGACCATGTCACTGGCGTGAAAGTCTTTTTGAGGTAGTTGTATTCTGAGACAGAAGGTGATGGATGCTGAAGCGGCGCCCCCGGTAGGTTGTGTCCGCTATGGCTAACCTGTGGTCTAGATGGCAGGATGTGAAGTATGATGGATGGGAGATAAGGGAAATGGTATGTAGACCGAGGAACTGCGGACCTTGGGATGGTGGAGGAGTTTGGCCCTGGCCCCCGTGATGTTTTGTGGTAGGGTCCCTTGGCTTGCATCGGATTGAGGCACCTGGACTGCAGAAGTAGCTGTTGGACTAACTAGACAAAATGGGAGCCCCCCGTTTGTTTTTTTTGTGTACAACACGGTCTGAGGATCTGGTGGTGAAGAAGGACTGTTGGGATTGACAAGGATGTTTGTGAGGGGTTTTAAGCAAATTGTTGCTAGCTGCAACGGATGAGAGGGTATTGATGAGGGAGAAATGGATTGACTGTGTGAGGTAGTGGCGTGGACGAGGTCTGGACTGTAAGGGTAGATTGAGATTTATTAGATGCCATGAGAGCCCATATTGCGAAACCATGACTGAAGGACAGGGTTTTGGAAAGCCTGGATGCTAGGATGAAAGGATCGTATCCTGAGTGGGGGGTATGCGGATGAGAGGATATGGTGGGGGGAGGAGGTAGAGTGAAAAAGAGACAAAGAGGGAAGTAAAGAAAGCAGTGAGATTGGAGGGAATATGGAGCCATGATGCGATTGTTGTTTATTTACCCCGACGTAAGCCATACCGCAATATGTGTCTATATTTCATGGCGAAAACAGTTAATACGACTATATTCAACATACCCAGTCGTAATACATACAAGTAAGGGGAAACAATGGGAACGGATGTTGGATGAAAAGGATGTTTCTGCGAGCAGAGTTTTATGAGCAAACCTGTAAGCTTAGAGAAGAGAAGAATTTTGCAGAGCATATCAGATTGAGCAAGTGGCAGGAGGATTTACATCTTGCTTGCCTGCGCTAGAGGGAACACGTCTGATGCTGTGGAGGAGAATTCTTGTGACGTCCGTCTGACGGAGTGATGACTACCTAGGAGCTGCGGAAGTGCTGAGGAGCTCAAAGTTTGTATCATGACCGAGTTTTATTGATACTGATTACAGTTGAAATAACTGTTTATTAATCTGCGATTGAATGGATGCACCTGGATTTATGAGGTTACGCGTGTTGTGAAGAGCAATCCTCAGAGTTCCAGTTGTCCTCAGCTCTGGATTCTGAAAGACGTGCACGTGGGAGTGCTGAGGAAGCACCCGGGCACGGCTGGTGAGGAGAGCGAGGATTCCGTTTCTGTGTCCTATATTCACACAAACAGTGATGGCCGATCTAAGCCCCTTGGATTTCCACTGACAGAGTAGGGGTGGAGGCCGGGAGACAGCTCAGAGTCCTCGGGAGATGAGCCTGGGGAGTGGGCTGGCTGCATGGCCCCGAGCATGAAGTGCTCGGACCAACACGACTGTCAGATCGGGATGATGACTGAGCGGTGATCCTCAAGTGACACCAGTGACATTGGATCAGACTAGAGCGTCGTCCAGAGCAGGCGAGGTCCATCTGTTGTTAGAGAGAAAAGCAACAGATGGTATGTGGGTGGCCCAATCGTATGGAGGTTTGGGGAAGTCACGTGGTCGTTATTAAAGGGGACATGGGGTGCCCGGTTTCCCACAAGCTTGGTATTATGATTCTTTAGGTGTCTTCCTGAGAACATCCTATACCCTTGAGATCTGTTACCATAAACATCACCAGTTTGTTCCTAGTCACACAAAAACAGCTCTGTTCCACTACAGTGACAGGCGTAAGGTTTATCTTGCGCTTAATGAATCATATCTCTACTATACTGGCATGTGTGTTAATGGTTTAGCTCACACTGTAAAATGTGCTGACATTAGAAAACCAGCACTACTCTTCTGTAATACATCCATGACTATATACTGTATAAGGTTTTATATTATCTTATTATATATATTATATATATATATACTAGCTATATCTATAGTATGTGATCCATTATATACACAGTATATGTCTTGGTGTGTGTGTGTGCTTTCACATTAATTGTAATTCTGCTACTTACAGGATAATTTGAGCTGCCGTTCTGCATCCTGTTTGCCCCCCGCCACTTCCCCCCATCTAGGAACTGCATTGGTCTTTAGGACATTTTTAAGTTCTGAATATGCACCCAAAATTACAAAATGACATAATGGTGACGGAAGAAAAAAAAGAAAAGCAAACACCCCACCTCGGTTTACTTACTACAATAGTTTCCACAAACAGAAAGAAGAAGTTATACCTACTAGGAAGCTTCACGTGAGCTTGTTTCAGCAAAAATCTGATATTTTCCCTTTATGATCTGACCTTAATCTCTTGTAGTCTAGCCAGTGCTTGCAGTTCTTTTTGCTCCATGATGCAGGAAAGATATTTGAGGCTTCCAGTGATGACTCACTCTCCTGATTTCATTTCGGTGCAGGTATCTCTCGCTGACCTTGAGATTCTTATCTTAGTTTTTTTGCTGATGTTTGGTTGACGGGCCCTACTCCAAGGGATGTTGTACAGCCTTCAGACTTTTTCTTATTTTTTCCTCTCTTTGCCATCCCATGTTTTTTTGCTCTGTAGGGGATCGTAATCGTCACGTGTACAAATGCAAGGGCCTGGATGACCCATAGCATGCGTTTGCTGTGTCACAAAGTGCAACCCCTCTCCACATGAGAGATACAACATCTAGCCTGTAATTTTACGCAGGACACAAATAAAAAATAACCTCAGAAGAATCAGCCGCATTTTCTTCAGATATTTTTATGCTGTCATGTTGCTTTTAACCCTGTCAAGCTTACTGTATCATCTTTCTCAACAGTATATATCTATCGAATATATATATATATACTATCTATATATATATATATATATATATATATATAACTATGTCTGTCCTTCTTCCTCTTCCTAAAAATGAAAAGAAGCTTGTTCCAAGGAAAATCATACATGTCTTCAGTTGATGGTTCATTGCTTTTTAGCTTGAGTTCCCACTCATTCTAGACCACTGTCCACCTTCAGGTTGTAGTTCACTTGTCTTTTGCTGTGCCTTTCTTTTGCAGATTATTATACAGGAAACATGCGAATAAGATTTATCTTGTTAGACGTATTTCCCAATGAATCTTTACTGGACTGGAAGATAATTTAGGTGTACTTGCTCATTCCACCCCCCTATCTAGCAAAATGTAAGTCCCAAATCTGATACCTAGGAGCTTTTTGCGGACCTTCTCTTTGTTAATCTCCACATATTCTTGGGCGACATAGCCTGATATTGCTCTTTCTAGGAGATCTAATGCAAGTCATCTGCTATACTTTTCCCGGTTTCATTGATTTCCCTTGCAAGCTCTCAGCCTTTCTGCTGTTGGCCATATAAATCTCAGCATTTGCCCACCAATTGAATCGTTTTCGTGCCGTTTGGGCCTCCCCCATTTATTATCTTCTCCATATTATGCGCAATCCACGTCTCTTGTATCGATTGTAATATCCCCACTCTCATGTATTAGCTGAGTTTGAGGTCTTTGGCTGTTCTTCCAGTGTCGTGACACGAATTATGTGATATATGACCCCTTAAATTTTCCAGTCTTTGTTATCATGCGGCCATTTTGCTAAAATCATTTAAGTTCCACGGTTCAATCATGAGCCCCTCATGTAATGTACACTGTGTAGTTTACGCCCCATATTCTACAGAAAAACACAGAACTTATTTGACATTTTTGCACATTTATCCTAAAAAGAAAAACTGAAATATCCACATGGGGTCCCTAAGTATTCAGGCACCTCCTGTTCGAGTATTTAGTATTGAAGGTCGCAGTGCAGCTTCGCCCTGTGATCTCACTTATTACCTGGTCATGATTCCTTTTGGGAAAGATGTCAACAAGCTTTTCACACCTGGATTTGGCGCGATCTACTCTTGCCATCATTCTTCTTACAGATCCTCTCAGTTCTGTCAGGTTGGATGGTAAACATTGAGTGGCATTCTACGCCATTCATGGGGTCTTCTCAAAGCTGGTAAATTGGCTCATAGGTAGGGAGTTCTGTGTGGGTCACAGTTCCGCGGTGATGAGCTCAGTCCCGGAGTTGTTGTGCGCCCCTTTGTTCTAGATTTTAGGCTGTGTGTCTTAGGGGTCGATTGTCTTGTGTGGAAGGTAGACTTTTCGCCCCCGTTGCTGAGGGTCGCGTGGGATCAGCGTGGCCGGCCGGTTTTAGTACGACCGGCTCTCTCGTCCTTTGTAGGCTCCGGCTGTTTTACCCCTCTCAGTCCGTGCGATGTCCCATGTGACGGCGGTGTTCATGTGTCTCTCTGTTCACCCTGCACGGTGGCCCTTAACCCACGTGCATGAGCTGGACCCCCGCTTCCGTGTGTGGCGCTGTATGCCGTGCTGCGGTTGTTGTTTCTCCACCCCTCTGCTTCGCACTTCCCGTACCCGCCATGTGTCCGCTTTTAGTCGTCCCCTGCAGCTCTCTTGGCGTCTTCCGTGTTTTTAGCTCACTCCATGCGGTGCTTCGTGTGTTTGCCGCGCGCCACTTCGGGGCCTTGAGGCGGTCCCCTCTGGCTGCTTTGGCGTAGCCGTGATTTGTGGGTTTTTCGGTTTCCCCTCTTTCACTCAGGGTTTTCCGGCTCATAGCTCAGTATGGCCAGGCCTGCCAGCTCTCGGCAGGGTTGTTGCTGTCCCTTCCTGCCTTCCATTTAAAGCTTATGGCGGCCAGGGTGCCTTCGGAATCTTAAGTGCAGCCCGCCCTTTTGGTAACCGTGCCTACACCTCCTGTCCTTGAGCTGTTTCAGGCAGTCCATTTGACCCTCATGATTCTCTTGTTGCCCCTGCCCGTGCGCCGTCCGTGTCTCATCGCCCGGTGTGTGGCCTTTGTCATCCTCGACCTTGGTCCCATTCCTTCGGCTCGTCCTTCGTGGACGGTGCGTGTACTAGATACGACCATTCGTGCCTCAAAATGCCGGGTGCTTGGCCCCCATCTCCCGGCTGATCAGAAGAAATGGCCCGATGCGTTCCCTCTCTGTATGTGGTAGTCCGTCACGGGTCTGAGTGTGGTGTCACGCAGTCCCCCTTTGCGTCTGTTCGTCGCTTGTTCTTTTTGAGAGTCACTCCACCCAAAAATTTCCTCCCCATTCTGTGTTTTTCTGTCGTGGTATGGGGTGCTGGTGTACATCAATGAGGCAAAAACTTAACTTTAACCTGCTTTAAGCAAATGGCTGCCCTGAACCCCCGAGTGCCTAAACTGTAAGGGGTCTGCATACTCTTTCCGCACTCCACTGTAATTTGTTGAGCTTTATTGGGTAATGGGGCAAACATCTTAGTCTTCCACCTAGGGGATACGCCCATGACTGGTTGGTGCACTTCAGTGCCTTTTGACTGAGGGATCAGTTTTATGTAGGTCCGAGTGTTCAGACTGGCGACGGCACTCCATTTAAGCGCCGCATTAACCCCCTCTTCATCCTCCAGTGCCTCTTTGCTGCGTTTAATGGCTCTTATCTTGTGCAGCGTTGATGTTCCCTCGTGCTCTTTGTGCATCGTCCCGAGGTGTGTGGCCTCTTTTTTTCTTCCCGTCCCCTTTTGAAGTTACGTTTTGAGAGCCCCATTTGGTCTATATAAACGTGTGATCAAGTCTGTACAGCACACGCACATCAGCACTATACATCTGTTGTACCATGAGTGACACTACACTGCCCACCCACCCATTCATCGATTCATCTTGTTTGGAACATTCTCTAGCCGACTTGCGCTTTTAGGTACTCGTTAAAGCTCAGCGCCATAGACGCACTTGTTTGTTTTAGGTGTAAGTGGGGGAGTATGCTTTTTTGGCGGTATGTTGCGCGTTATATTTCTCATCCCAGCCAACCTCAATCGTGGTGGCGGTTCATCCCCTCATCAAGCGCAAATCCGCAGTTTGGGGTATCTGAACTCGCACCCACACAACCAGGATGTCCGTCTCATACAAATATCCTTTTTAATTGACAGCACAGCCACGAAGGACAACTACGCTCACGGCACACACTCCTTGTGTATTGTTAAATATGCCGCGGAGTTCAAAAGAAGCCTGGATGTCGATGTCGAGTGGACCGGAAGAAAACAATCTACACTGATCTCCGTTCTTTCAAAAATATGGATGCTCGTGATGGGTGGGCGTTCGAGTGCAGGTCAGAAAGCAATACGCAGAGTATCAGTAAGGTGAGTAGTTTGAACGAAACCACACTTGGTTACTGAGAGGAGTAAAGCTTTATTAACCCCCCAAAAATATGTACTCATATGTGGTTCTGTGCAATATGGTCATAATTTTTAGCAAATGTTTGGAATATATTGTAATATCAGCCAAATTCATGCAAATTGCATTAAAATTATTGTCTATCGCATCTTTGCCTAGCGCTCTTCATTGAGCATGCAGTTAAAAATTAAATGCATTCATAATCAATGACTTTCTTATTAAACCATCTCATGCTGACATTCCTTCTTCAGCATGATGGTTTGATGTTTCAGTCACAATTTAAGGGATATATCTTTTAGATTACAACAGTAGAGTTCTTTTTAGTCTTTGTCACTTATTGATTTGTTTACACGCATATTTGCGTCTCACGCAAGACTCATATAAAAGTGTCATGTACTGTTTTGGGTTTTGTTTCAAGGTAATTGCTTTCATGTTTTTTTTTTTTCATGGTTCCCTATTACAAACTATAATAACTAATTTTAAGGCTTTACTCGATGAGTCACCATGGAAACGGATACTAAGGCTGTGTTCCAGTTCACTCTTTTATGCCCTTCACTTGCTAATTTTCCGCCATCTCGTTTACTTGGATGTACGTCATTGATTATGTTGCATGAGTGCCCACTACTGGCAGAACCCTTAGAATGGGCTGAATTGGAACATCCTAAGCCCATGATCGTTTGGGGTAGGGATAAATTAAATAACGTTAACACTTTTCCCCTTACTAATTTGTTTGGTGCAGCATTCTATATGTATATTGGTATGATTAAGCTGTTATAAATGTGAAAAATATATTTTAGAGTTGTTTGGGGTAGGGATAAATTAAACACGATATGCAATGACGTCATAGCTGTGTTGCGTTGTGGTCTATAGAGTGCAGATGCTCCTAAACACAAAAAGACTTAAATCCAGGAGGGAGGTGGAGCAGAGGTGGAACAGAGGGAGGGATGGAGGGCCAGACCCATGGACAGGAAGAAGAACTGGAGCCAGTGGAGCAGGAGGCCAGGGCAGAGCAGGACGCCAGGGTGGAACCGTTGGAGCTGAAGATCACCACAGCCGAATCGACGGGACTGAAGATCCCCACGGTGGAGCAGGTGATCACCACAGCAGAGAAGGAAGCCAAGGCAGATCCGGCAGAGCAAAAGACCACCTGGGGGGAGCTGGAGACCACAAGGGCAGAGCCAACAGGACCGAAGATCCCTACAGTGGAGTAAATGACCATCACAGATGAGCAGACAGGACTAAAGATCCCTATGATGGAGCAGAAGACCACCAGGATGGAGCTGAGGACCACTTCACAGATGTCCACCAAAGTGGAGCTGACGAGGCAGATGACCACCGAGGCGGGTCAGGTAGGACTGCAATAGAGAGCACAGAGAGATTAAAAATGGTCTCTGAACTGTCTGCCTGTCCTGTTACAGCTGCAGAGATGTCAACTTTGGCCATGACAGGGCAAGCAGAGAGATTAGGAATGGCCTCCTTGGCCGTGACAGGACAGGTGAAGAGCTCTGATTAGACCTCCTCCTAGGGATTTAGAGGTCGTCTGTAGGTGCTAACCTGGGTGATTACGGTGACTGTCTGATCTGGATACAGATTGGATCCATATGGCTATGGTGACCTCAGAATAAGAATAAAAGGGACTAATATTAGCGTAAATGCCATTCTTCTTACAATGTAGCGAGTACATCAGTGTTATGGGAAGTGTTCCCGGTTCCGGTTGACCTAATTAATGCAGCCTAACCATCCTTTAATGGATTTGAAATATAGAAATTCGACAGTTATGGACTGGAGCGGACTCTGGACTGGAGAGGGTTCTGGAGTTGACTCATGGACTGGAGTAGACACCGCTGCCTCAGAAATGTGTATAGCCCAGACACATAAAAATGTGACTGTCATTACTGGAAGGGCAGCAGAAGGTGGCAGAACTTCTGAGATCGCCAGGCTTGAGAGCACAAACCACTAGGATGCCTGCCACTCACACTGACCTCAGCAGTGGGTCCTCCACACTGGACATCAGTCTCAGTTTCCTGGGCACTGCCTTAATGGCTTCAAGTGCAACATTCATGATGGCCTTGGACACAGGCATGGTGTCCAAGAGGGCTGAAGACTGTGACATGTCGGCCATGATGGCTGAAGACTCTGGCATGGTGGCCATCCTATCAAGAGTCCCGGGGCTGGTAGTCATATTGTGGAGAAACCCTGGGCTGGCAGCCATCTTGTGGAGAGGCTCTGGGCTGGTGGCCATGTCGCGACGAGACTCTAGAGTGGCGGCCATGTTGTGATGAGGCTCTGAAGTGGCAGCTATATTGTAATCTGGCTCTGGTGCAGAACCATGGGACAGGAAGGTGCTGAAAGCACAGGACTAGCAACCATTGTAACGGCACATGCTGGTGACCATGGTGGGCCAAGTTCTGCGGTCAATGGAACTTGGTGTATAGTAGAAATTCAGTTGAACACATACAAGTCTTAGCAATGAATGACAGTGAGACAGCTTATATAGGATAAGGTAACAATGCTAATGAGACACAGGTGCAAACAATGAGTGCTGATGAGTCTGGGCAAACGATTATAGAAAATGAAGTCCAAGATGAAGTGAAAGAGGTATGGGATGGAGTGTTCTCTGGTGGTTATCAAGGGCACCCCAGCTGGTGATCCTGACAATTGCAAATTTGTTTGGTTGGAACAACAGCTCTGGACCTGGGGTAAGCAACATAGTTTCTTGTCTGTATGACATGTGGACTTTATAAATCCTTATCTTGAGCAAAATAAGCAAGCTGACATCCAGTACAATCTATATCTTTCATTTCTTATATAGAGAAATTTCATTTACTTTTAGTTTGTCAAGAGATTTAAAGCACTGTTTTTGAAGAGTGTGCATGTGCGTACATGCTCTAGTACGTAAGAAAGACCTGATGACTGAATGTGGAAATAATGCAGAATAACTGAGGGGAAAAAAAAGAGAGAATTAGCCCTCAGATACCATGTCTGTAATTTATACCATGTCTGTAATTTATGGCTGGATGTACATTATCCCGCTACTTGCCACATAAGGAAATAATTAGAAATTAAATATTGATTTGAGTTCAATATTTGAATGCAAAGCTTCTGTGAAGAAAGCAGTTTCTAGCAAGTACAAGCTAGACATACATTTAAGCGATACGGTGCAGTCATAACACTTATTACACAACATTTCACCAGATAAATAATTAGGGTGATAAAAGATATTAATTTAAGACAAAACTGTTTTCAAATCTTACTAGTTTGTTAGTTATCTTATAAACTACAAGGGTTGTTGACATATATACCGTACATGTGTCCTATTGTGTAACATCCAAATTTAGAAATTTAGAAAAAATTTAATAATATACAAATAACATAAGATTTTTCTTCATTGTTAGCATTTTTTTTTCTCAAAGTTTTTGCTGTCACATTATAGGACACATTTATGGTATATTTTCAACCCCTAAAACAATGTGTCATAAAATGTCAGCAGCTGCATTTGTATGTAATGACAGAGCGAGTCTGCGATACCAGAATGTCATAACTAAATAATTGTACACATGATATTGAACTGAATTTTTATATTTTATTAGCTAGCCAAACAAAGATTTCACCAAGAAAACTTTTTTCTGGCGGTTGTATAGTGCCTACTTCAGTTACCCAGATGAGCTCTTCCGTGTTATTAGCTTTACCGGTTGTTATCGGGGAATAAATTACCTCAAAATTTTGTGACTGACCAATCAGACTCCTACAGAGCCGTATGATAAAAATGAAGTTATTACTCTACCCATTTGTGTGACATCATTAACCAGCGCCGATTAGTGACAAATTTCTGACAATATTGTTTTGGGGAACAGTGGTGACTGGCTTGATGACTTCTTGAGCAATGCATCATCTTTATGCTACAAGCTAAGCAGCAGAAGTGATGGGCTTGTTGTGAAGGGGAATCAGATCCTCCTGTTTGCATATGTGGTTTCTAGTAATCCTCAAGACGTTTCATCACTCAGCATACCAGTCCAGTCCTGCTCCTGGAAGGCTGACTGTCTTGCAGAGTTTAACTGCAATCCCAAAACAAAACACACCTAAAATCCATAAATTATTTTGAAACATCCAGGTGATGTGTTGTTGGGGCATGTTGGAGTCAAACTCTTGCAGGACAGTGGCCCTTCATCCAGATGACATCTGCTGAGTTTCTGAAGTGTACAGTCAGTGTACACTTTCCAGATGACATCTGCTGAGTTTCTGAAGTGTACAGTCAGTGTACACTTTGCCATCCCAAATACCTCCAGAGCTGAGGAGCCGTTGGATTTGAAAAGCTGAAGAAGGAAATGGCGACAAACTGTGAGATGAGCAGCTCTTTTTAGTGCTATGCATAGGTATCAATAAAATTGTTCCCTGTGGCTAAATTGTTTGCATTTCCTCTGTAAGCCTTTTTTTTTTTTTTATTCTGGCATTCCCCATGACAGGGAACTGGCTGGGCACCACTAAATGGTACGAGTCTGAGTGAATTTCATTTCAGTCAGGTACAGATAGGAAGCAACGGTGTAGATGTGAGAGGGGTGCAGTTAGGCTTTATATACATGGACTGTGATCTCTCTAAACAGCGGGAGCACATCACGCTGCAGTCTTCAACCCTTCGGCCTTCCAGCACTCCCGGCCAAGGCCTCCTCTCCTCTGTGGTATGATGCCTGGTTGAATGGAGTGCTACAGCGAATGCTGTCAGCTTACCAGTTAATGAGGTCTCCAAGGGCCGATGCCTCCTCAGCCCTCCTTTCTAACACCCACACACACACACAGTCCCTACTATCTGTTGCTTTCTCTTGCTCTATCATTTTTTTCACTCAAAAGTATATCCAATACAGTTTCACTCCCACACAGAAACACACATAAGACTGTGGGAAGGTATCCGCTGTAGGATATAGGTGCTGTTGTTAGAAAAGCATGCTCATTTTTACTGACTCCAAACCCATGCTCAGTGATTACTATTGACCCCCCAGACTTTTAGAACAGAGATGGTCATTATCAGGGTTTCCTTGAAATTTCCAGACAAGAGACAAGGTGGTCGGAAAATCCGCCTAAACTGATTATTAAGCCTGATAATACCTACAGCGATTTCACTTCCATCCAGTGTATGTCCTTCATCAGTTTTCAAGCAGTCAAAGTCTACTGTTGGAGAATGTGAACAAATACATTCACATTCATGTCCATCAGTGAGGGTTGGGCAGAATTTAAGAATCGGTTTTGGATTTCAGATTATAATGTATGTTGAAATGCTAAGACAGGAAGCAGTATGTACTGAATTGCATTTAAAGAAATTAAGCACAATCACACAACAGAGATGTTCCATTGGTTTTGTGGCAGAAATAACAGTGTCACTTTATTTTAATGACCAGTTCTCACAATTAACTAGTTGCTTAATAGCATGCATATTACTGGCATACTGGCTGTATACTAATACTTATAAAACACATACTAATGCCTTATTCTACATGACCATATTTTAGATCCCTTAACCCTACCCTATACCTAAACTTAACCACTACCTTACTAACTATTATTACACGGCTCTGTGGAATACTTGATTCTGATCGGTCAGTCGCGACATTCCAAGGTATGTTATCCCTGGATAACAACCTGTAAAAGCAAATAACACAGGCTCATCCGGGTAACAGCAGTCGGCGCTGTAATCTTGCTTGAACTATTTTTTTTCTTGGTGGAAGCTTTGCGTTTGTTTAGCTAATAAAATTATAAAACTTGATTCAAAATGGTGTACAATTGTTTAATTATGTCATCCTGGTATCGCGGACTCACTCTCGTTTCAGACAAACGCAGCTGCTGCCATTTTTCTATGATTCTTTTGTACGCTGTAATGGATTATAAGAGAACTAACAAACTGGTAAGGTTTTAAAACATTTTCGTCTTAATTCTTTTTTTGCCTTTATTATTTTGTGGTGAAATGTTGTGTAATACGTGGTTTGCCTGCACCCTTTCCCTTAAATGTCAGTTTAGTTTGAGAAAAAAAAAATATATATATTATTAGGTAAATAAATGTACATGACATTGGTTTGAGTTGACATTTGAAAATAAAGAGACTGTCCAGAAACAGTGAACTCAATCCCTGATTTGTGTTGAGTCTTGATCATCTTGTGTTTATTTTTCATTAATGACTACCTGCCAACACATTATCCTTCTTATTAGATGGTTACTTAAATAAACACATGCTTGTGACTGATATGAGTTGCCACTATTCTATTTGTCTTCTTGTAGAGCACAAGCACAACTATATTAAGTTATGTAGTAGGTGCTTTTATCCAGAGAAATCTACAAATGTGGAACATCACAAGCAATTTATCCCAAAAGAGCCAGCAATAGAGTGGGGGAACTATGATGTCAGAATCCAGAAGTGTAATTTCCCATGGGTTCTTTCGAGATTTTCCTATGGGGTTTTTCACTTAATGAGTAAAATAAAGCTTGTGGTAAACATAACTTGACGATACTTATGTGTTTTTTTTTTTCTACAATGTAAACTGCATACATTTACAGCCCACACGTTCTTATGTAGTTACTTATTAAAAACATGTTTTCAAAAATGAACATACCTCCTTTAAAATTTGTGTTTTGGGTATGTGTCTGTAACGGAAAAGTATGAGAGGAAGCAAATGCAAGAGTAATGATTTAATGAGCCAAGTTCACACAGAATGTCAGAGAATAAACAGAAAGCCAACAGAATGGATATGGGGCAGATCTCTCGTGGCCAGGGATCAGGTCCAGAACCAGACAGCAAGAGAGCGTGATGCAGGGACTGAGACGGGCGATCCTGAGGTGAGTTGAGGAGATGAAGAACCCACGATGAGTATGAAGTGAAGTGATCCGTCTTGAGTGAAACAGGAAACTAATAAGGGCGAAAAACCGGGCATGAACATGGGAGACTTCAAACAACAATCTGACAAACACAAGACGAAAGACAGGGCAAAAAATAGGGAGCAGGAAATGAGTGGCAGCTGCAGCTGATGGAACAATTGGCGGTCACGCCCACATGAAACAATCAGTGATAACGAGACACACACATAACCCTACCCACATAGATCAAAATGAGACAATGGTTCTACCAACCTTGACAGTGTCACAGTTATGGACTTCTGTTCTTACTGAGGTTTTATTTGGTCATGTTCCTTTCTTGTGTAGTGAAGTAATTAGCCCCACACCTGTTCTGTTTCCCAGATTACGTTCCCAGTATTTAAAATCTGGTTCTCCATTTTGGCTTTGTCCGCTATTGAGTTAGCTCTTGGATTTGTGTTTGGTCGTGCACCATGGTAAATGTGACAGTGCCCTCCCTAAGTGCCTCAGTTCCCCAGATTCTGTCAGTGTGATAGTCGGATGTCTATCCTCAGACATGATCCTACATGAAACAATCGAGTGATGGCCAGAGACACACATGATTCTACCAACTGTAAAATTAACCCACCAACCTAGAAACACACCCTCCCCCCCACGAACACCAACCCTACCTCCCAAATATAAACACCAACCAGGCAGAATACCTGTGGTATGTCATCGATAAGGGGAGTGATCAGGATGTCCTAGCAGGTACCCAACTCCTCTCACCAGACCGTAACCTTCCCAGTCCACCAAATACTGGGTCGTCCTAGGAGTCCCTTAGGTCTCGAGTCCAGAATACGATTGACCAAATAAGTGGGTTCCCCCATCTCTGATGCGCCAGCAGGGGGTGGGGAAGTGGGGGAGGCTGAGGTTGGCCAGTTATCTCTGAGTGCAAAACACAGGTTGATCTTTGATACATGGCGGGGATGAATTCTCCTATGCATTTGGAAGTTTGAGTCAGACTGTCACCGGACTAATGATTTTGGTGACGGAATAAATTTGGGAGCTAAATTTATATTGGAAACAGAATCGTGCGGAGATGTTGTTGGTAGAAACCGCCCTTCTTTGACCTTACGACATACAGGCGGGAGGCTATGACCGTGGCGATTGGCCCCTTAGCCTTAGCCCAGTGCGACCACCTGGGAGCAGAGTCTCATGGGCTGTGGTCCATAATGGTGAGGCACCTCTGGGCGAAGGCGTGAGTGGAGGGGGACCCTTGACTTCAGATTCCAGACTAGGAAAAACTGAGGTGGATGGTAACCTATCCTGCACTCAAGCGGAGAGAGGCCGTGGATGACTTACTGGTAATGAGTTATCTTGCGTACTCAACCATAGAGAGTTGTTGGCTCCAGGATGAAAGTCCTTGGATACCAAGCGTCGCAACATTCTCTCAAATCTTGGTTGGCTACTTTCGGACTGACCATTGCTTTGGGGATGATAAACCGAACACAAGCTAACCGTAGCTCCCAATAAATTTACAAAACTCTTACCAGAATTTACACAAATTGGGAACCCCTGTCAGAGACCATGTCCATCGGGAGGCCATGTAACCGAAAGACGTGATCAATTACAGTAATCGCTGTCTCCTTGGTAATTTGGGCAAGGGAATGAAATGTGCAACCCATCCGGAGGTCGGTTAGATGCGGTCAAAACATCTGTCATGCCATAAGAGGGTGGTAACAAAATCTAGCGCGAAGGGACAGACAGCGGTTGGAGTAACCCATCCGGAGGTCGGTTAGATGTCTTACCACTGGCACAAACTGAGCAAGCCAAAACAAATGCATTGAATATCAGAAAGCCATTAATGGCCACCAGAATGAGAATTGCTTTACTAAGCAGCTAGTGCGACTTACTCCTGGATGACAAAGCCGCGTTGAACAATGTTATCATCGGATAATGTCAGACCATTAACCCCTCGGAAAAAATTGATTGATTGAACCTTTGGCCGGTTCAGTAGTTACTGCTTTTCTAAGGCCATCTTGAACCAGATTCGACCTCCCATGAGAGTCTTGAGGAGACAACTACTTTCTCAGGTAAAAATGCACTTTCGGGGGGTAACCCGGGCGTTCGGATGGATCAAAAAGAGATATATGGAATCGGTTGATGTTCTTGGAACCGGGCGTGCGAGAAAGAGAAAGTCAAAGCGTCCGAAAAAGTGCCCACCAAGCCTGCCTGGGTTGAGTCTTTAGCAGATCTAATATATTCGAGGTGGGTCCAAGCGATCAAGGATGCATCTTGTCATCTGAGGAGCCATTCCTCCAATGCTAACTTGACAGCCAACAATTCTGTTACCAATGTCATAGTTACGTTTGGAAGGTGATAGACGATGGGACAAAAACACGCAAGGATGCATCTTGTCATCTGAGGAAGCGCGTTGGGAAAGAACTGCACCTACCCCCACCTCTGACGCGTTGACCTCCACCACAAACTGACGTGTGGAATCAGGGACGACTAAGATGGGAGCCGAAACGAAGCAGCTCTTTAAGTTGGTAAATGCAGCCTCTGCTGTATTGGACCACCTGAACGTAGTTCTGGAGGAGGTCAAGGCGGTCAGAGGTGCAGCTAGTTGACTGAAATGCAGTGCGCTGATAGAGAAGTTGAATCCAGAAACAGCTGTGCAGCTGTAAGGAAACAGGTCAATTTAGCTCAAGGGAATCATTTAAGATTTTTAAAGGGAATTTGAACAGAATCACTGTTTCCCGGCTGATCACTGAAGCGACCAGCGATTCACTGAGCGAGCCGTTTAACATCAAATCTGCGCTGGATGTTAATATCAAAGTATAGTGAAAACACTATTAATTAGCACAGTAACAAGATCGGCAGTTTAAGACATTAACTTGTGAGCACAAAACACAAGATACTTCTCTTTTCAATATAAATAAGGCTTTATTAGATAAATGCTAAGACATATAAGCTAATCTAACACATACATAAGCTGCACGCACCACATTCACACACAGAGTTGCAGGAGGATGAAGCGTTAGGAAAGAGTGAGTTTAAGAGAGGATGAAAATGTGGCGTAAGAGTCCCAAGTTTAACAGCCATTTAATCGCCAATGCCCTCTTTGAGTTCAATGAGGGGTTAAAGCATATTAGACTAACACCGAACAGATGTGAGTTTGGAGGTTACTTGCGTTGCGCTGCCTGTTGCGGGTTAACCCTCGTTATTTGTGCAGTTGCTGATGGCTACGATGATAGTTGAAGAGCGTCTTGGAAATAGCCGTGTGGTTGGGTGGGCGTTGGCGAAGATAAATGTCGTGTTACCAGAGGTTATTGAGAGGGCTGGTTGGCTGGTTTTGCTGAAGTGACTGGCACAAATTACGAGCCTTCTCAAGCCGGAAAGAAGCATTTGGCCAGAGACTGGGTGGTGTTTCCTTCTCAATGCGACTATTATGCTGCAACAGAGGCGAAGCTGCGTAGGCGGCTCGAGAAGCGACTCCAGTGATGACAAAGCTAAGCTGGCAGAGCTAAAGCTGGGCTAAGCCGGCACTTATTGATAAAGCTTCATGGCTAGCGTTAAAGCTCTGGTGATGGTGTTGTCCGGAGTGAAAAGCGCTGGCATTTTAATCCTGAAATGTTGATAACCCGATAATTAGACATTATTTCGGTGTGTGCAATGTTACCATTCATATGTTTTGCATCTTATCAAACGTGGTCAATTTTCCCACTCTGCGTTGGACGGCTGATTTACTAACCAAAAGAATATGACACGACGATAAATAGCCGGTATTGATGGTCAGCTTGTTTCCCAAAACAAAGAAGTTCGAACACCTAAACATGAATATTATGATCTGGCTATTCAGAGTTGACTTTAAAGGCAATAGGTGATTAGAAATAGGGTAAAGTATTGTGGTTGTATATGATAGGTGTAGTGTCCGATGCGATACGGTGCATATATAAAGACGGAAGGCATTCTCTGTGTGTGTACCTCTGGGAGAAAGGGGTCCTGGCGAAGCCAGAGGGGTTAACAGATGTCTCGAATTTCAGTCTCTGGTTCTTGGGTGGGGGAAGTCAATCAAGATCTTGTTTATATAACGGTCAGCTAATCCATCTCTTCGATTGCCCCGCTGATTAGACAATCTCTTCTTCAGTGGTATTAATAATTGTTCCTGTGGTGTTAATGTGAAGAAGCTGGTGTTCTGTGAAGAGTTGGTTGATTGCATATCTTGCGCTCTGGACCTTGTGGTGCTTGCAGGAGTTGATTTATCCTGCCTTTTCTCTGGTGATGAAGCTCGCGTTTGTTAGCCGGTTCCCGGTCGGCAGATCTTTGAATCAAATTGGTTCAGGCCTCACTTGTACGGGAATCTGGACGGCCAGTGGCTACAGCCTTAACCTTGTCAAAGTCCATGCACTCCCACTCAATGATGATGTAACCTAAAGAAAAGAAACAGACTGTGCGCCAAACTCATGAAAGCCCATTCTCTAGCCTCAGGCGCTGCGCCCGGCGTGTTGAGGCATTTCACTGGAGACGAAGAAAAAATCAATATGTATAAATCGGTGTTAAACGTATATGGATGATCTATGTAATATACTCAGCGTCATTCGCGGAGTGCTAACCACTGGGGAGTTGGAAGACCCTGGAATAACCAAGTATTAGGGTGCCTCTGGAACTGACTTGTTCGTCCCAGTGCAGACAATCAATTTGCATGCCTCAGTATCAATGGCATTTTTGCTGATGTTGTTCATCATGAAATCAATGAGGTTGCGAAGGCCATCAAAGACCCATCTGGCTGGAGAAAGGGGAAGGATGGATGAATACCTACTGTTTGCTGAGAGAATCAGAAATATATTTCTCCATCGCCGCCTTCTCAGGAATAGAAAGAGCGTAAGTTTGCGGCTGGGCAGAGCCACACGGTAACCGAAGTATAACACTTTGCGAGGTCGTCCGCAAAGGCTTGAGGGAGAAGGAAGCAACGCTTCTGCCTAAAAGATCCACGAGCCATCCTGCCCTTCCTTGCCGGCTGCAGACGATCAAAGACCCTCTTAATTTCCTGCGGGAGTGCATGGAACGAGCGCAGCATGTAAATCGCTGTTCTCCCACGCTGCACTGTTCCCCACAAGGCTGCCCGTCCTGTCAGTAACATGAGAACAAAGCGCCACTGCTCTCGGGAACGGGCTCGAACTTTCAGGGCTGCAATGAGAAATGCATTGAACATCTGGTAAGGAATGCTCTACAGAAGTTCGGCTCACCGGCATAACTCTCGGGAATGGGTAGGCTGACGGGGATCCCGGTCGATGGCTTCGTCTCTGGTACAGCGCGGAGGGTAATGCTCTCCTGCTGCTGATCCATCCGGGATACGAATCTGCTGGATCAGCTTAGACACCTTAGACAACATGTGCCTGAACAGTGCTCGAACTGCGCTTCTAATGCTCTCAATCCTCTCATCCATCCGGGAGACGCTATGATGGATGAAATCCGCCAGCGAGGTTGAGCTTTCTGCTTCCATGAGTGGTTCAGATCATTCTGTAATGGAAAAGTATGAGAGGAAGCAAATGCAAGAGTAATGATGATTTAATGAGCCAAGTATGAAATGAAGCGATCCGTCTTGAGTGAAACAGGAAACTATCAAGGGCGAAAAACCAGGCACGAACACAGGAGACTTCAAACAACGATCTGACAAACACAAGATGAAAGACAGGACAATAAATAGGGAGCAGGAAATGAGTGGCAGCTGCAGTTGATGGAACGGCATTTGGTCACGCCCATGAAAAACAATCGAGTGATAACCGAGACACACACGCCCAACCCTACCCATAGATCAAAATGAGACAATGGTTCTACCAACCTTGACAGTGTCACAGTTATGGACTTCTGTTCTTACTGAGTTTCCTTATTTGGTTATGTTCCTTTTCTTGTTTAGTTAACTGATTGTGCCCCCCACACCTGTTTCTGTTTCCCACTGATTACGTTCCCAGTATTTAATCTTCTTTCTCCACCATTTTATATTTCCCCTATATATATTATATAACATTTATTTGTGTTTGGTTGTGCCCGGTTCTCCTGTGGATTATTAAAAGAACCATTTAGATATCGCCTTCGTTGTGCACTTTGCTTAACACACCAACACGTGTGACAGAATAGCGGAGCTAAAAGTGAATAAGTTTAGCAGACTTTTTTTGTTTCTTTTTTGTTTTGTTTTTCCCCTCTCCCAGAATGGCTTTACCAGCTGTCCAGCTCCTATGCCTGGAGCAGTTGGAACGTTCGCTGGAGGACCACACCAAGGACTTTATCGATCTGGCATGTCTTACCCGCTTCCCTGACTGCTTTATCACACCATCCTAATACAACAGACGTAAGCTGGCGATGTAGAGCACACCTACCAGATAATGGTCCCAAAGAGGATTTGGCCCGCTTTTAGGTGGAGTGGGTGCTGGAGAATACTTGGATCTCCGTTCCGCACGTCTGCCTGCTGAGGAGGATATCTCCAGTCCCACTCCTGAACCAGAGACAACAGCAACCCGTCATCCAGCTGCTGCTACGAGGTGCTGCCTGGGCCCACTGCAGGCCGAGAGCCTGAGCCGCCGTGGCTGAGTCATGCCACTCCAGGTTGATCTCCGCGAGTGTTGGCCCGGCTGCCAGGTGAAGACGGGTAAATCGCGGATCTCTAAACCGTTGAGGAAAAGGCGTGCCGTCATCTCACGTGTCTATTCCTCCACCTAAGTTGGCGCTAATAAACGACCGCTCCGTGGTGAATAAGACCTTTTTATTAAACGACTTCTCCTCTCACACAACTTTGATTTTATGTTCATCACAGAATCATGGATAAAAGGTGGGTGATTTAACTCCCTTTATCATCAGAACTTTTTTTCCAGCAACCTGTACACATTTTAACTCTCCTGCGTCCCAATGGGCCCAGCGGGGTGGGATTTACAACTATTTTAAATAACTCTCTCTCCTCATCGCTGCGGCTGGTCCCCTGCAACCGCCTTCCCAACTTTGGAACTCAGCTTCTCCACCTGAATTGGAATGGTCCCATTCGTATAGGGGTGAGATTTTCCTCTTTCTGATCACAAGCCTATTTTATTTGATTTTTCCTACTCTGATCACAAGCTCATTTTATTCTCACTGTCTCTTTCTGGAGCTTCTCCAACCCACTATTATTGATTCCTGTTATGTCGTGGTTCTATTCTCCTCAGTTCAACACAAACTTTGACTTGTGCTTTACTGAGCTATGCTCACTCTGCACCTGGACCGAACCTTCATCTGACCTGGATGCAGATCAGCATCTTAGCTCTTTGAATTCTGCCTGGCTTAAAAAGTAGCAAACGTGACTGCTCCTCTTAAGGCTCCCACAAACTAAACCAAAATCAGATATTTGGCAAAATTCTGACACTTTCGTCACCAAAGACAAATATGTAGAAAGGCGAGCATAAATGGAAAAGGGACAGTAGTGTCCTCCCTTCATGTTCAAGACTCTTACAGCATACCAGAACACTGCTAAATCAGCTAAAACCCGCTTACTTCTCAAGCCCAGTTGAATCAATCACTCTAACCCTAAGGTCTTGTTTCTGTCATTCATTCTGTTTTAAACCCATCTGCTAAATTGTCTGTTGCCTCAGATGCTCTGTCTTGAAGACTTCCAGACATTTTTATTAACACAAAATCACTAAATTAAGGATCAGTATCTCGCTGCCTAATTTAACTCTCGCCCCTATTATGCCCGGCTTAACTCCTGTGTTTTGGGAGGCTTTTGTTCTCCAGTAACCTTCCAGATACTGAAGGGGGATGTGAGCGTAAGCTCAAACCTTCATTCTGCCCAAATGATATCATCACCCGAGATTTTTTAAAATTAATCCTCAACTTCGGTGGGTCCAGGTATGGTATCCCTTATTAACAAGTGTCTAAGCACTGGCTCTGTTCCGGCCAATCTTAAAGTGGCTAAGATCACTCCTCTGCTCGAGAAGCCTTCACTGGATCCCTTCCTGTTTAAAAAAAATACCGGCCCACATCTTGTCCTACCCTTTCATTTCCAAGTTATTAGAAAATGGGTGTTTGGTTCAGGTCCAGCACTTTTTGTCAAATAACTGCTTATATATGAGGTCTTTCAATCTGGGTTTAGGACTGCCCATTAAGCACTGAGCGTCCGCATCTCTCCTGCGAGAGTGCTAAGCGACATTTATCTCTCTCCACTGGACTTTGGAGACACTGTGTAGTTCCTAGTTCTCTTAGATGTGTCCGCTGCTTTGGATACTTCGCTTGACCACCCTACTCTGTTAGCTGGACTGGGGCATTGGGTGGTGGGCATAAAGGCTCTGATCTGTCATGGTTCCAGTCTTACCTTACTGACCAGAGAAGTTTCTGGTAAAGATGGGAAACTCTTTTCCAGCTCCATGGCACCCTCTGAGATGTGGTCTTCCCACAGGCTTCCCTCTTACATGCTACCGCTGGGCACAATGTTCTTAGGGGAAACGCTGTAGTATCATTTCACCTTTTGGCGCAGACGACACCCAAATTTACATTCCAATCAAAGCGCTAATAATCCTGCAGTGCATTAAATACTCTTCATCTATGCTTAGAGGAGGGGTGAAGGCATGGCTAGCTCAAAATTTTCTATCTCTTAATGATGGTGATAAGACCGGAGGTCATTGCTTTCTTGCAGCCCGAGTGAAAGGTCCCAGCATTACATGCCCAGACTTGGGGGAGTCTATCTCCTTTAAATCTGGGGAGTGCGGGAACTTAGGTGTTCTTTTGTTGACCAGTCTTTAAGTTTGATAAACACACATCTCAGTCGCGTAGTCAAAGTTCCGGGTTTCTGCCAGCTTCGCTTAATACTTCATCTAAAAATCAAAAGGCTTTCTCTACTCCAATAACTCTGGAAATGGCCGGTTCATGCCTCTCATCGCATGTAATGGGTTGGATTATAACAACTCACTATACTGCGGTATATCAGGATTCTCAAATCTCCCCGCTCTCAGCTAGTCCAAAAATGCTGCAGCCAGACTCATCCATAATTGTCGCCAAATATGATCATATCTCTCCCATCCTCAGATCTTTACATTGGTTACCAGTCCGGCCATAGAGAATAGATTTTAAAATTCTTGTCTTCTTGTCTTCAAATCTTTACAGAGACCTAGCACCGGGTTTATCTCTCTGAACTTATTCATCCATACATTCTGTCCAGAAGTCTCAGATCCCACGCACCAGGCGCCTGCTGGTAGTCCCCTCGTGGTCAGATTTTTAGCGTAGAAGAGGGAGCTGTGCTTTCTTGATTGGCAGGGCCTTGTCTGTGGAGACACCATGCCTCTAGAGATCAGAACGGCTCCCCAACCTCCTCTGTTTTAAGTCTCTGGTCAAAACTTATCTATTCTCGATTAGCATATTGATTACTTTTTCTTAGACTGTTCTTATTTTACATTTTGTTTCATTGATTTAGTAATTAATCTTAAGTTTAGTTGGTGGTTCTCTATGTGCTTATGTGTACTTTTGTTGCTTTTATTTTTATATGCTTGTTCTGTAAAGCACTTTGGTCTGTCTAGCGGCTGTTTAAATGTGCTATATAAATAAATGAACTTGAGCCGATTGTTGCCATGGAGCCTAAACCTCCAGCATTGTCTGACCAAGTACGTGAGCCGGCAACATCGTCCATTCCTGAGGGAGTTTTGGTGGAGATCGAGGGCTTGGAGGGAAGCCCGCCCACACTCCTCCTGTGTTCCCTCCCAGCCTCCCTCTCCCACCTTCTAAACCAGCCAGTTCCTCAGCTCCATCTCGCTGGCGCCCTGTCAGTCCCTCAGTTCATCCTCAGTCAGCGCCATCTGTAGGCGCTCTAGTCCTCTCGGGACAATCCAGAATTCCAGCTTTGCCTTGGCGTATAGATCCTGTCTCCCTGCTTCCAGCCTTCAAGTCCTGGACTCCACCTCGGTCCTTCGACCCATCGGGTCTGCCTTGGCTCCATCCTGGGCTCCTCATCCATCGGTGCAGTCTCCGGCCAGTTGGCCCCACCCCCTCAGGCTGTCGGGCTCTTTACTCCCACCATGGCTCCTCCCGCCGTTGGACTCCACTGTGGGGCAACATCCTGGCTGGCCTCTGGAGCTCCATCTGGCTCCTCCTACTCCTGGCTCCTCCTACTCCGGGCTCCTCCATCCACTCCACCCTGACACTATGGTCTAGGCTCCCTCTCCATTGCCTGCCCCATGCCCGCCTCCTGAACCCCCACCCTCCCTCAGCTGGACTATTTCTGTCGTTCCGGGAGAGGGTGAACTGTCACAGTTATGGACTTCTGTTCTTACGGAGTTTCCTTATTTGGTCATGTTCCTTTTCTTGTTTAGTTAATTAATTAGCCCCACACCTGTTTCTGTTTCCCACTGATTACGCTCCCAGTATTTAAAATCTGTGTTCTCCATTTTTGCTTTGTCCGCTATTGATGTTTGCTCATTTGGATTTGTGTTTGTCGCGTGCCCTTTTCTCCTGTGGATTATTAAAAACTATTTGATATCTCCTTAGATGCGCTTTTGCTTAACACACCAACACGTGTGACAGTATGGATGCATGTAATTTACATTGTAGAACAATTAATTTTAATTTTGCTTTATAATTCTTTTATTCTGCTTACTACCTGTCACAGTTAAGTTCAGTTTGAGTTTGATTTCTGTCTTTGTTTTCTCCCTGCCTGTCGTTATTTATTATCTTGGTTATTGATTTGATTAGTAATTCCATTCAGATGTGTCCTTATTAGTTCCCTTTGTTTGTTACATGTATTTAAGACCTTGTGTTTCTTGAGTTTTTTTTTCCTGTCTCATTTATGCTACCCTGTGTTTGTATCACCTATGTGTTAAAGACTTTTTAAAAACCTTTATCTTCTTCTTTGTATTTGTACAAAATTGTGCCTGTGATATTACCTTGTTTAAGTTCATACAACATTTTCCAGTTAGTTCTGAGTGCAACACACACATCATTAAGTGACAGGCAGTAAATAGAGTAGGCTATAATGAAGAGAAATGAAAAGAAAAAAAGTGTGTTTTTATTAATAAGCTGCATTTTCCCCAAAATCATAAGCATATTGAGACAAAATGCTATACTGATGTATATTTGCTGGAGCAAAAATGCATTCCCATTCTCTCTTGCATATCTAGTGTTTGTTAGATGGATTCAGTTATTCAATAAACTGGATAAAAAATTAATAAATTAATCACAGATTCATTTGTTTCTCTGTTCACTCCCTCTGTAGTGGAATATCATTCATAATTATTATTCAACTCAGTTATACAAACTAGACTGTTTGCTAGTTTTATTAATCATTTTGGGTGCCTTTAATTCACCCTACCCCCAATTTTTTTTTTTTAGGAAGGATAATTGCTCTGAGTGTAAAAAATTAAATATATCATTAAATAATGTAAATGTAGTTATTTTGTATTACCAACTTTGTATTTCTATTGTTGCTGACAAGCTGAATACTCATTACACCAATTCTCAAAATCTCATCACCTCAATTATAAAATTATAAAATCAGAAACATGAAAAAATAACAAATTCACAGTAACGAAATCAGCATCACAATATCATGAAATCCCGAAACGTAATAGGAAACACAAGCTCTGTTCCTCTCACCCAACATCATGCTTTTAACTTTTAAATTATAAAATTCTGGAAGTTATAAATATATGAGAACTCCAGAGATCTTATCCAGAAGAACTGTGATCCATTTAGACATTAGGTCTGGAGAAACAAACACAAGACTGTGTTCATGTATTGGCTGATGTTGCTCACTCTGGCAGTGAGCTCACACAGGAGGCATAGCTGTGTGGTGCAGCGCTGCTTTCAAGACATAAAGGCAACCCCTCCATCAGAGATGCTGGATCTACTTAAAAATCAATCACCTCCCCAAACTTCACTGTGCCAAAAATGTTCTACTACACAAACAAAAACGGGAAGACAATGGACCTCATTTAAGAAATATGACCATAATTACACACGTATGAAACACTTCTATAAACAACATTTTGTAAAGAAATAACATTCACAAATATAATGTTCATGCACATTTGTAAATCATTCTTTTACAGTACATCAGTCTTTTTTTTTTAAAAAACATCTGCTTGGGTTTCACAGATGTTCTAATGGAATGAGTTTAATTACTTCTTCACATTTCTTCAAATCTAAAAATGCAAAATTGGTAAAATTCATTAAATGCATTAAACAAACAAAAAAAACAAAATTAAAATCATTGGAAATCTGTGCAAGTTGTAGAGTGGGTTATTAATAACACCATTTGACATCAATTTATATAAGGGATGTGTGGTAGATATATATAAAAATTTTTTTACAAGTGTTTTTTTTTTTTAACAAAAATGTTCCTGCCCATTGCATAAAGTAAGTATTAGGGCTGTCCAAAAAAATTGAATTTGGAATATTCTGGGTTGAATTAAAAAGCACGAAACATCCGAATTTTAGGTCTGTGCTAGCCATCAGGCAGTCTTATCAGTGGCGCACGAAATGCGACGATGATGTAAGTGTCATTGCAGTTTAATGCTTTTGTTAGTATATCCAGTTGAACCCTCTAGATGCAGCGCTTCTACGTTGGTCATTCAATATAACTTTCATGAATGCACATGTACTGTACAGGTATATAAATGTATCGAAGGATCACAAATTCTGTGATTACTTCGATGAATAATGACCGTGAGCTTGACTAATATGATTCAGCTGAAAGAACAATAACTCTCTTGATTCCTCAGGTAAATTCTGTTATTACTATTCCATTCCACCAGTTTGTCATATGTGATACAAGTGGGAAACTCAATTCTATCGACCCTTGATAGTTGTCCCCGTCGCATTATACTTACATAGAGAAGCTAGATAATATATTTGGGGTGTGTAATCACAGTGTGTGTGCTTTATATATGGTGCAGACCCCTATTCCCTGATTAGTTGCTCTGATGAAATTGAATTACCTCTAATTCACTGGATTTGTAGTGATTAAGAGAGACCGAATCATCACGAGAACTTAGAATCCATTAGCTCTGGGCTGACAAATAAATGAACAACCTCCGTGCATTTCCCTTTGAAGGCGTCTGCGAAGCTAAAGCTGTCTCTGCATTATTATTCCCACACAAGCCAACATACCGCATTCGTCAAGCAAATGAGTGTTTTGAATTTTACGTTGGCTGTAATATGACATAATCAAGTTGTAATTTATCAATTAGAATACTTAGGAAGCTCATCTGATTTAATTAACATGCTGGAAAGGAAAGCAGTCATACAGATTTAATCTTCAGCAGCGCTTAGTTACAGCAGTGGCTTTTACAGTGGTTAGCCAAGGTTAGCCAAACAACATTCATTACCTAGTAAAACCGAATGGCTTCTTGACTTGTTCTGTGGTTTCCTGGTTCTCCTGAGATATTGACATTTTTCAAAATTCCTAGAAGTGGAACTTATTAGAGAAACATAAATGAGTAGAAAAATAGTGGTAAAAATGAGAAAGAGCAAGCTACAAATCAAATTTCTGTGCTTTATACTCCTTCCTATAAAGTAGTGTTCAGTTGTACGCTCTGGCATTATTCTACTGCTATTTTTAGAGTTTACAGTTTAAAGGGTCAACAAGGATGATTTTTGAAGCGTAACATATACCAAATGCTTATCTGGACATCTGTCATCATCCGGTCTGTTGTTGCCCTATGCACACTGTCCGTGATATAAATGTAGGTTCTGTATTTGCGAACAACAGCATGTCTGCGAGTGTTTTGAGCTGCTGGAAAAATGGTCTACTAGATGTGTCTATACACACTCACAGTCAAAGAAGAGATGGATTGTGTGGACTAGCAGGGCTTACTTTTGCACTCAACTACAGTCATGGCCAAAAGTTTCCCAGCATAATGGAGCACCACATGTCACAAAGCAAGAGTGATAAGAAGTGCTCAAAGATCGGTATTGAAATTTTGGATCATTAGCCGAACAACCTACCCCGACCCTGCATCCCATAGAGAACCTGTGGTCAGTCCTCAAGAGGCGAGTGGACAAGCAGAAGCCCACAAATTGTGATCAACTCTGAGAACTAATAAGACAAGTAAGAATGACAGGACACCATCCAGGATTTGGCCCAGAAGCTAATATCATCCAGCATGCCAGAGCGAATTGCAGAGGTTATGAATAACAAGGGTCAACACTGTATATATTGACTTATATTTTTTTTTTTGCAGATAAAAGCCTTTACAACTTATTATATGCTTGTCATTGTTTTTCAGTACACCATAGAAACATGTGGAAAAATAATCTACAAATACTGAAGCAGCAAATTTTGCAAAAAACAAAATTTGTCACTGCCAAAACTTTTGGCCATGACTATATGCTCGAGACAGAAGGAAAAATATCATATAGTCATACTGGATAATATTATATAGTCCTATTGAATGGGTTCTATAAAAACAGTGTGAATGTGGCCTAAGAAAACTGAATATGATTTTGAGTTAAATCATGTTAAATTTACACATACTGTAGACCCAAGCATACCAAACCTTGAACTCTTTAAAAACACTGCATTATAAATTGCAATCAAAATTTTTGATCAGAAATATGCAATTACTGCTGTTTCCCCAATTCATTCATCCTTAAGTATTAGTCACAACAAGACTGTAGACCGTTTCTGTCACAGAATATGTGCTACTTTTATCTCACAAGTCCAGACTTTGTTTATATAGCACAATTCTGAGTTTACATTGCACAAATCTTTTTTTTTTTTTATTTTTTGGGGGGGGCTAATTTTTAGAGATGCTCACATTTGTTTAAGCAAGATAAACTCACAATTGTGAGAGAGAACAATTATGACTTGTAAGATAAATATTCACAATTACTTTTTTATTTATTTTTATTTTTTATTTATTTATGTATTTTTTTTTTTTGGCAGAAACGAGGTTCCAAATTATTACCTGTCTAACCTAAAATAATGTTCACATGTGTGTTACACATTCTTGCGTTTCTGCAGTGGGTGCTATACCAGTCATTAGTGTAACCGGTAATGGTCAGTTTGCCCTTTAATGTCAATAACTATTATGACAGAGAAACAGTTTATTTTCTTTTCTTTTCTGAAACTGAAAGTAAATAAACAAGAGCACAGATTAATTACATTATAATTTGATTACCTCATTAGTTTTAAAATTCTACATATGACCAAAGTCTCTTTAAAGGGGAATGCGTTTGATGCAATTTCAAGTTTTCCTTTCTCTTTGGAGCATTACAAGCTGTGTTCGTGAATAGATAAGATCCCTAACGTTGCAAAGACTAAATTCTCAAACCAAAGAGATATTCTTTATAAAAGTTAAGACTCGTCCACCTCCTCCTAAAAGCGCCTTGTTTAAACAAGCCAGCCCCACATCTACGTCACTGTGTGCCAAGATTTGCATAACATCGCTCAAACAGTTTATGCAAAGAAAGAAAGCGTAATTTTGATTTGTAGTATTGTAGTACTGTAGTATTGATGCTGCCACCGCTGCCATGTCGTGAAGCAGCTGTGTGTTTCATTGTGAAAGCGAAACTACTTTGTTTGGCCTTCCAAAAAGGACACAACTAGAAACACAGTTCCAGAACAGTTCAACCCAAATATTCAGATGTGTGCAGCACATTTTTACAGAGGACTGTTTCCTGAGCCTGGAAGTGTAGCCTACAATTCTGTCTGTGCACAAAGGCTGTTTCTATAAAGTGGGGCAATTCCAACTTTGCAAGGACAGTCTGGCGTTTCACGACTCACATCCTGTAAGAATATCGCGTTTTCATATTTAAAGAATTTGCCACTGGCTTGATTCAAATGTAAGTTTTTGAGCAGTGTAGAGCAGTGCTTGTTGTTTGTCGTTTATCATATCACAAATGCAGACATGGTTTTATATTTACATGGCACGATACACAACACAATGCAACGTGTAAAAAAAACAGCATAAGTCATTATAATCAGTGATTATTATATGCCTCATTTGTAATGGGTTTTATTGTTTTTGTCTCGTCACACCGGGACACGGCATCACAGTATGGTAAGGGGTGTAACATTTCCATCACATGCTTGAGGTATTTGGCCAATCACAATGCACTGGATAGCTGGCCAATCAGAGCACACCACACTTTTCAGAGCGATGAGCTATCGACACTCGACAGCGTTCCAGAAAGGCGGGGGCATAGAGGAGCAACAATAATGTTGTATGTGGAAAATAATGTTTTTAACCTTAAACCACATAAACACATTGGGTCTCATTCATGAAACATTCAAAAATATCACAGTAAATATGTGAGTGATTTGTGCGTAAAGAGACCTTTCAAAACTCTTCTCCTGATTCACAAATACTTCGTAAACATCAAATGTGATAGTGAAATGTGTGTGTGTGTTCATGAATTCCAATCAGGCGTAAATGGGATCGCATGCGCGCTCATTCTCAATTATCATAAATCCACCCATTAAATCCGACTGATAACTATATATGGGCATCATATTATGACACCAAACAAAGGATTTCAACATGTCTTCTCAAAAGCGAATGAAAAGAAAAATTTCTCAGATGCAGAAATTGAAGTTTTATTATCAGAAGATCATTCAAAACGCCACATTTTATTTTCAAAGCGTACATAGTGGTATTATCAGGGTCCTAAAAAAGGAAGCTTGGCGGCATATTACAGATGCTGTTAATGGAGTTTCATCTGTTAATCGAACAGTCCCAGAAGTGAAAAGAAAATGGTTCGACATGAAGCTTGACTGCAAAAAACGAATTAGTTCACTTTGAAAAAATGCATTATTCAAACTGGAAGAGGACCACCATCATCATCGAGCATATCTACATCACGAAAACGCATCATTAGCATAATTGGCGAAACCTCTCTGTCGGTTATAATTCCCGATGGTGACAGTGATGAAACCCCTTTGCAGGGAAGCACTTCAGCACAATCAGATGGTAAGGCTACATTTCATCATTTTTTTTGGGCCAGCTGACATGGTAAAATAAAAAATATAATTTTAGAGGAAATACACAAAGCAGTTTACATTTGAGCAGATTTTTACTTTTTGTAAGAGACAGACAAATGCCAACTGTAATCCACCATGGGACCACTATGAGGCGGCAACCTCGATCCTAGATCATCATATCGGCCCCTGAACAGGTATATATCCAGCACAGCATCCCTCAGTGTTCCCTCTGCACAGAAGACGGCTTTAGGAAGTGTAGGATAAGCAAGACAAAATTTGTCAAGCTGGGCTGGCAATAAATTACACATTAAAAAGAAATAAATGTAAGCCCCTCACGAGAAATATGTGATGCTATTAAACATAAGAAATAAAGTTTACTGAAACTATTTTGTGCACTTGCATTTAATGCATACTCTTAGAACATAGAATTAGTTCGCTGTAAGCATGGCAATTGCAGCAAGAGGTATGTCTATGTGTCGGATCCATGGAACATGGTCTGCCAGACACAAAACATTATATAACAGACAAAACCTGTACTGGCGGGTATGATTCGCCATGGCAATGTTGTATAGGAGGCGGAGCAGGCCAATGTTATTTCTTGTAAACCTTTCTGGTCTGTAACAGTGTAGCCACCTGATGTGTCCAAACGTACCAGTGCCCCCCTTTAAGATGTGTTGTGCGTTCAATGATAGCGGATTTTATAGTACTTCCGCCGTATGCCATCTCCTGCCAGACTTGCAGGGATTTATCAATAGGGTCATAAGCCATGGTGTCAGGGGATAACCATTGTCACCTGAGTGCCAGGGGAGGAGGAAAGTGTCAAATATTGTCCAAATCTTGTGAATAAATAAAATTGTACATGCCACTGTTAGCCATCCGTCCTGTAACTGCAATCTACACTGTCCAGCGATCTAGCAACTGAGCTGCTCTGAACAACTGATGGACAAGGTTATAGGGGAATTTTTATATATTGGGGACATTAGCCTAATATGCAATCAAGAACATCTGGGATGATCACGCACTCATGGATGACTGAGATATGCTCCTGATCTGTCTGCAATCTCCGGCTACTGGAATGTTCCTGTTACCAAAAGGCAAAAGTACGGACAACTTTTCTGCAAGTGTGCTTTTGAATGCTGTGGGGTCTTCTAGTTTGCCTTCTAAGATTGGCCCAATATATTGCATAAATGCAACGGGCACTGGTCTGGGTAGCCTGAAACCATTGTTCCGGCAGGTCAAAGCTGAACCTATTGAAACAAGATATATTTTGCACGGTCTCTGAAAAATACGCCTTTAAGTGCAAGCGCTCTATCTGCCAAATCTAGCAAAGAGCGCTTATATCAGCCATCGTGAAATGCTCTTCTTTTGTTATGCCTGTTTTTGGCTATTTTATAGGAAACAATTTCCTCAGAATTAAGGGGCTTTTTAGTTTGCCCAGCTCTATTGAAAGCAATTAATTATTTGATTAAAGTGTTCCACACAGGTGATGCTATTACTGGCTCTCATAATAAAAGTAAAAGAAAAACCATATGTAATTACTATATATAATATTTTTCAAAAATGCTGTGTAAATATGTAACTGGATTAAGGTGAAAAATAACCTTATTAATGAGCAAAACGCTTGATGTTAAACGACTATTTACGCCATGGCTGGGAGCAGGTAGATTTATTTCATATACAATCAACATTTGGAAAAATACAAACATTTTGAATGAATCTGAAAATTTACTTCAGAACCACTCTTTAAACACATCTCTTTACACAAATATCTGTTCTGCTTGTGTTTCATGAAATGAGACCCATTGCATTACACGAAATACACAAAATAATGTTCTTTTTAGCAACATCATATGAACCCTTTAAGACAAGTAATTTCACTTGGTGGTAGGGATGTAAAGATTCACTTAACTCACGATTTGATTCGAGTCACTTTTTTTTTGACTACATGATATTTAAGACAAATTATGAATTAAATGTGTCCTTTTATTATTGCTTGGACAAAATGCTGTACATTTCTCTGTGAAATGTGAAAAGTATAACTATAATGTGAAAAGTGCTATATTGGTATTATTATTATAGTTATATTTATATACAGTAAGTTCAGACACCTGTCCTGATCGCAGAGGTTTCATGTCAGATTACGTTCATACTGTTATAACTTTAGATACCTCAGTATTCACTCAGTATAACTGTGGAAAGATGCATAAAAACATTAATTAATTAAGGTCGGGTCAGTACTAAAATTAACCAAGGTTTATTACATTAAAAGGTTTTTTTTTTTTTTTTTTTTTTTTGCCAGTTGATTACCATTTGTAAAACCCATTAGTTAGCCTACAAATAACATGGTTGAACTAAACCATTATTATTTTGTATACTTATCCATTAACCATAAACCCCCTTTGTTTTGCAAATTCATGGTTTAATTCTTTCTGTATGGACACCTGCATCTTTACAGTTAAATTTAATTAGGCTATTGACATTATTGCATATTTTACTTTTTTCAAAAATCCTTTGAAAGTAATATAATAAAACACAAAAAACATCAAAAAATAAGATTATAAAACAAAACAAAATGTACAAAGTATATCATCCTCATACTTTACAAGCTCGAGCATGCCATTAAAGCCTAAGTCATTTTTTCAACTTGGCTTTGGGTTGGTGGTGACAAATTTCCTGCTTGGACATGAGTCCTGCACTGTGCCACACTGTATGCAGTGATTTCGTCAGTTCAGCAAAACAAATAAGCTCATAATCAACCATCTCCTCAAGAGATACTCCCTTGGCCTGACGCACATATTTGGGATGCAAGTATCCTTCACTTTGCTGCACTTAGTTACTTTAAAAAAAAGCACAATATATTGACCATACTAATGTGTTTCTATCATGCATTTTGCTGTACTTTGCTGATGATGTAAAATAAACGATGTAGTAAACGGCGGTTTGTATGAATCAAGTGAGTGTGAAAGCAGACCCAGCACTGCAGAGGGTGCCAGAACAGGTACACTCAGAGTTGGGACCCGAAGCGATATGTTGTGTAGAAAACCCCTTTAATTTCCCCTTCAAAAGTCAAACTCTAATTGGCTCGATTATCTAATGAGAGTGTGGACATCCTCACAATTTAAACACCTCTGTTTAAGAACACAGCGAGAGATTGTTAACTTCTGACATAAAGCTGATGATGCCGAAGCTAGACATACATATATATACAGAATCTTCCATAAACAATTTTTATTTATTTTCTTTTTTGTCTTTTTTTCACATTGCAGCCTTATGTAAAACTGCTTTCACTTACTTTTTTTTTCACACCAGTCTAAGCACTTCATATACTATGCAAACCAAAATATACATAATTCATAGCTTTCTATTAGCAAAAAAAAAAAAAAAATTAAAAAATAAAACATCATTTGGAGTAGATGCCATTTTTTCTGTATTCTGCCTTTTAATTTAACATGATTGGTTTTCCATAAACCCAAAAACGGCTTTCAACACATGCCTGGCAAGATTTCTGTAAAAATATAATTCCGCAACAACAAGTCTAATAAGCTGTTTTGAACAAAATGAGGAACATTCACTTAAATACCAGCTTGTTTAGCTTATTAGTATGTGAAAGTACACAACTGTGACCCACATGAGTAGCAGAGATGCTAAGATCATATGTGTATACTTTGGCTGTGCATCGCTGAGTGCAGCATGCGCGAGTATGAGGAATGGAGTTTAATCTACATGGACTCTGAATCGAGTGAAGTGGAATGGATTTGAGTGGAAGCAGTAACGTGAAAGTCAAGACTGTAGCTAAAATGCGGAATGGAGTTTTATTTTTATTAGGGCATTCCTCAAGTGGAATGGATTTGACTGACAGTGCCTTTGAAAAGTCTCACAGGATATATGCGCTTTTGGAATTAGGAGACAATAAAAGCGGGATGGATCCAATATCATTGGTCTTAAAAAGTGAGTGTCTTGTCCCACCCATTACAGGAATGGTTCAGACGCCCATGCATAATGATAATTACATGGCACAAGTATTGAAATTTAGCTATGGAACATTCCTGCTTCACTGGATCATCTTTGTACTTTTTGATGCTTTTGTACTCTTTGGCTGGAGAGTCAAACCAGAAGTTTCAGCTGACTGGACATGGCTCTGTAAAGGCACACAGCTAAAAAAAAATTCATATCAGAGTAAAAAAAGCATGCCTTGGAAGTCAGAGGAAAGGCCTGCAAGAGTTGAGAGAGAGAGAGGATTATGTTGAAAACACAGATCTTGGGAAGATCTACAAAAATAAATAAATATAATGATTAACTGAAGGTTCACAGGAGCATGTGCCTCTCCGCTAATTTTTGATGGAAGAAGTTTGAACAAATGGGCTCTTCTCTCTACAGCTGGTCTCCCAGCAATAATGTGAACAACCAAAGTGGAGTAGGGCCTTCTGGTTAGAGCTTTGTGACCAAGAGGCTGGCAGGTCACTCTAGCTGAGATCCGTGGATCATATATGGAGATGGGGAAAAACTACAGAAGGGACAGGATATCTTCTGCAGCACTCCATTGATCTAGCTTTTTATGGCGCATGTGTGGCCATGCTACAATCCCTCCCTCAATGAAGACCAACGATACCCCATCCCTTGGAAAATGAAATTCTGCAAAATTCCAAGTGGGTTTTTATGCTGTAAAAAAAGCACCTTAAAAGAATTTCAGACCGTGAGAGAAACTAGATTTTTGGTCTGATGAACCCCACTTTCTTAAAGTGTCAAGGTCTGGAAGAAATCAGGTACTTGCTCATCACCTGCAGAGTATAATCCCAACAGTAAAGGTGGGTGAGGATAGGCAGACTTATGCTGTAAAGTAGAGACCGGAAGCACTCATTAGAATACCACGTATAAGCCTCAACACACAGCTAAATATAGAGATAGCCTTAAAAAAAATCTTGTCTAGAGCACTTACCGACCGTGACAGTAAGCAAACAGCCTAACAATGCAAAACAGGCTTACAGACAAGTTCAGAACTGCCCTGAGTGGCCTAGCCAGAGCCTAGGCTTGAACCTAATCAGATGAAGAGGTGAGGATAAGAATGTCAGACATCTCCCATCCAACCTGACAGAGCTTGAGAGATGAAGAGGTGAGGATAAGAATGTCAGGACACTGCCACAAGCAGATGTGTGAAGCTTCTGTCACACATCTTACCCAAAAAAGTTTTGAAGCTATAAAATAGTTTCTAAACTTAAGTACCTGAGAGTTATGGGTACAAATACTTCGTAATGTACTTATTTAAGTTTTTCCCTTTTAATAAATTTGCAAAAGTTGTGACAAATCTGTTTTTTGCTTTGGTATGATTTATGGTATCAAATATAAATGTGAAAATATATATATATTGAATACTTTCTTAAGACACTGTATATTATATATACATTTCAAATTAAAACAAGTGATGAAATTTAGTGCAACAAGTTTGTAGCATGCAAAAATAAACAGCAGTAAATGTGTTGGCCAAGCATTCACATCTGCATTTATAATTTGTTGTTTGATTTCATCTTCTGTTATCCATTTAAATGTCTCTTTTTACTCTTAAGCAGTTGCATTTACGCAGTTCAGATATATAATTTCATTCTTTCAAGACCCTACATCCTTCACACATTTTCATGATAATTGCACATTTATACACAAACCGTGGCTTTGTTCTTTATAACTTTGATTCAGCTGGCGTTTGAATTACGGTTTGTCTAGCAGGCTAAAATGATCATTCTGGGAAGATTCTGTTGAACTTATGCATTGTTCTACATTAGTCTTTCAGCAGCTGCCGAATATTGGTTCAAAATAGCCGAAACTGTTTTAGTCATACAACAACACTACAAAGTTATTTTTTTAAATGTCCACTCAGGCAGTATTGAAATATGGATTCAGACTCTTGCACTTTTTTAATCAGCATAAGGGAACTTTTGAACACTTATCTCTCACTGTAAGATTTTACTTCTAAAGGACTTGTGCGTTTGGGGAAATAAGCACATTGAGTTTCCTGCAGATGGGATTCACTGGCATATACCTGTTTATCTGTCTGCCTTTTTATCCTCCTTTTCTCTGTCTCTCTGTCTGCCTATCTCCATCTTTCCGGCGTAAGGGCAGACAGGCGTGTCCCCTGAATGACAAATGCTTGTTTGAAACAGTTAAGTCCATCATGGAGACAGAGAGAGACTGTGGAGGAGTGATAAATTAAAGACATGCCTGGGGGAAAAGGAAGTGCAATGGAATCAGTGAGGAACTGAAGTGGGGTGATGTCAGAGGGGAGGAAGAGGATGATGAACAAAATAGCGTAAAATGGAGGAGATTTATTGTGTGTACCGCTATCTGCTGAATGAAGTGTTCAAATCTAATCAAGATGTTTTTGCACAGCCAAACATATGGTCTGTCAGACACTGTAATGTGAAGCACTAATGTCTCTATAATTTCAAGCTTGTAGATGAAATGATAGCCTTGCTGAAATATATATACTGTATATATACATACTTCTTTTTATTGATAATTGTCAAATATATATATATATATATATATATATATATATATATATATATATATATATATATATATATATTTTACTAACATTAACCGTCCCCTTGGATGGGTAACAGCATTGTGTGAATATGCTTATGCCTGTTTACTCTGAATGCTGAAGCCTGAGTTGTTCAACTGTCTATAAGTTGGTGCTGAAAGACATTTCATCAGAATATTTCATCTGATAACAACAGTCTCAACAGTCTCAGTCATCACTCACGCAGCTTAATAGCCGGCAGTTCACGCTGATGTTCGCTCCTGTTATCACAGGAACCAAGATTATGTTATTACCAGAGAGTTCCTTACGAAAACAATCTCCTCATGTTGCAAACTTGCTTGTGAGGAATGAATACAATAGTGCCGTGCTTATACATTAGTGCAGAATGAAAGCCGCTCTGCCAACCCATTCCTGAGTGCCCGGGGACAGGTCCTAAGAAGCATGAGCCAAGAACAAGACCCAGACTACATATATAAAAGACCCTTTCCACCTGGGGATCAGGGTGGATAAGGATAAGATTGCGCCTGAAGGGCAAGCACATCCACGCTATTAAACCCAGTAAAGGTAGATGGCTAAGACCAGCCAGCTGCCTCCCCTTTCTGACAACGCAGTTTGGGTGCTGGTTCAGAGCTAGAGCCTAGTTTCAAATCGGTTCTTTGTCTTTGACACCCAAAGTGAATTCAGCCCTAACCAGGAAAAGTGCCCGTTCTAGCGAGGGTCCCTAAGAAGCATGAGTCCAAGAACAAGACTCAGATCACAAGGCTGGGGATACATAAAAAGACTCTTCCACCAGATAGGGGATCAGCTTGATAAGTCAGATAAGATCCGTGCCTGAAGGGCATGGACATCCCGTTATTAAACCTGGTAAAGGTAGCATGGCGAAGACAGCCAGCTGCCTCCCCCTGGTGTGTGGTCTGACACGCAGTTTGGGTGCTGGTCAGAGCTAGAGCCTAGTTTCAAATCGGTCTCTTTGTCCTTTTGACACCCATAGCACCAGCTCCGAACACGAACAAGGGGCGTTGATCTAGCACTAAAACTTGCTGTTTTTTTTTTTTTTTTTTTTTTTTTCGCTAAAAGTAAGAAATTGCTTGTGTAAGGGGCTGGGGATGGGGTTTACTTAACAGCACAATACATTAACATCCATATTTGAAATAACAGCTAACTACGAACACGTTTGGATTCACTTGTTTGGATTGCCGTGTAGGTTATTAAAAGCCATGAACAGCAATAGCAACGCACATCCACCATTTGATGGTTGCTTTAGGCTTTTTTCGGGATGTGTGGCAACCGTGGCACGGGTTTTCTTTTCTGGACTTGCATAAACGTCAGAGTACACACCACCACTTAAGGGTTGTGTAAAGGTGTCTCGTTAGACAGTGACTCACCCTTGCGGAGAGCTGTTAAATACTCCCCCATTGTGAAGGGAATGAAGACACCACAGCTTGGGCTGGAGATACCAGGATCATGTTCTTCCTCAAACCAGATCGGGCTAAGGGTCCTACCGGCAGCAGCTGGACTAACTCGAGGGAGCTATGTCTGGTTCCCTCCAGAGTGGGGCCACCAGGAGGACTGAGCATTCGGATTCCATGACTTGCACTCTGAGGTGAAGGTGTCCAAGGCACTAAGCGTGGGATGGTACACACACAGGCTTTTTAGCCAGAAATGGAAGAGGAAGCATGTGAAGCAGGACCAGAGAAAATCACAGAGGGAATGGCAGGGAACATTTTTTGGAGGCCGAGCTTCCTCTCTGAAAAATATAGAGGGGCCGAGAAGCTCACCACAAGCATACTAACACCACCGCTTGGCCACGGAAATTGCATGCACAAGTCAGGCACGTGCAGCAACCATATATGTTTTCTCAAAGCCGGCCAATGGAGGTGAGGGCGGCAGAAAGCAGAAGAGGTGAACATGAGCCGAGGAGAGGGCATGCCATATGAGTTGGTGAGTTCATGGTGAACTCCCCCCCCCCCCCGAAAAGAATGGTTTTGGTCTTTGCGTGGGGTGATTGCTGGCAACGTCCTTGGCAGGAACCAATCATCCATGCTGCCAAGTGGGCCCGGTCTTGTGGAACCAACCATTCTAAGCCGAAGTTACTACGGCAGAGCCTCATGCTGAGGATGCAAATCAATTTGCTGTCCACACAGGCCCGTTTTGAAGCTCTTTGGGGGAATGGTGGTGCCGGGATCTTCTCCATGAGCATGCCCAATCTTCACACATCTCAAGCTGTCAGTAAAAATGTAGTTGTCAGTGACAGCTTTCTCTCAGATTGACCGAAACAGATCAAACTGCTCGCTCTGATCCTCATGTGAGAATTCGGACAGTTGAATCATTAATGCCGTAGGAGAGTGAAGCACGCTGGACCAGTGCTAGCATGAGATCACTCAAAGCTCATTGGCTCAGCCCCAAACTCCTCCAAGATTCCAGGAAGGGAAGAAACAGGAGAGATCGCTAGGGGAGGAGTCTGCCTGCTTCATGAAAGAAGGTGATCCTCGAGCGAAGCAGGGCGTGAACCTCATGCTCTCACAGCTCTCACTCACTGTGCCTGCATGAGCCACACTCATGGTTGCGACATTTGTGCAACAACAGTGCTGGAAATTTGCTCCTAGGAAATTTGCTTCAGTGATCACCGGATGGCCGCAGGGGAGAAAACCTGTATGCGCCACACAATCTACTGCATGCCTTCTGTCATCTATTATTTGATAGTTTATACTTTTTAGCAAGTAAAAGGTATTTTGGGTTATAATTTTTAAGAATGTCCACCTTCAGCTCAAGGTGCTTCACATGTCTTTTTTGCTGTGAAATCTTTTACTGATTTGTATACAGTAAAGGATAAATTTGTTAGTAATATTTCAAGATAATACAAATCTGCACCTAATTGCATCAGCTTGGGGCTCTGAATAAAACTGAAAAAAAAAAAAAAAAAAAAAAAAAAAAATCATGTGTCAGGTTTTAACAGGGTTATATAGTGATTTGTCAGAGAAAAAGATTTAGGATTTTCTACAAATAGCTTATTTTACTAGCCTACTAGTCTACCAATCAATTGCTGTTGCATTTTCTAATGCTTTGTTTTTAGGCTAATAGCCATTTATGCAATTGCAGTAAAATCACATTAGCAGTAAATAATAATCAGAAAAAAATTATAATAAAAAAAATAAAAAATTGAGGATGTCTCAAAGAGAAACAGAGCTATTTAACAGCCTGAACTGAATCTCCTTTCACAAAAGTGCTGATATTTTTCAGTCATAATTGCTATAAAGCACACTTGAGAGCCCAGAAAGGAAAATTACCCATTTTGCGCACCATCTAACCATTATTATTTGCACAAATTGATTTTAAAATCTGTTGCAACTCTGCTTTTATGTAAGATTTTTGCCATGTGAGAGCCTGAAAGTGAAACGGAGAATAAAAAAACGTCCCCTTATTTCAGACGATACACTAACCGCTAGAGCTCTCAATGAACGAATACCAAGAAAAGGTCATTTTCTCAAAGAGCTCTGGTATCTATTCGCTAAGGACTAAAAGAGAACCTCTAAATTATGGTATTTAGAGATCTCAGCAAAAAACAAAAAATGATACTTGAAAAACACAATATCACGCCTTTTCAAGACTTTTTGTGAAGAATATTGACGATGCCTAACCGAAACAGAAATAGAAAAGGCTATTGGAGAAAGGTAAAAAGGCTGTCTACACTGCACCTTCCCGTAATTTAATCTTATAATAAGGTAAAAAAGCCAATTTACAGAGAACCAAAGAATGCTTCTGAGTCACTGTATTTAAACATCTACTTTGAGAAACTTTAATTGAAATTGTTCACTTTTTTTCCCTTTTCTCTGGATGGGAGGCGAATGGGGAAAAAGAGGTAACAGAAATGAGCATCCCAGGCGGTTTCTATGTAACGTGATTTGCTGGCTGCTTCCAAAGTGCATGTTGGGCTCTACTGTATAAATCGCATTTTCATTACCTTCTGTAATAAATGCAGTGTGAATCCTGGGAGGCAGGGGCGGCAAAAGATAAATCTGATACATGAATAAACGATGTCCCTAGGGAAGGAAGGTCTCTCCCTTTGTGAAAGAAGATTGACTTCTCCAAGACGGGACCCACATGAGGCAGGAGGAGCACAAACAGAAATAGAAACCGTGAGAGAGTGAGTCAAGCGGGGAAACTCTCTAGCATGCAATTATTCTTTCACCTCAAGAAATTCAGCTTCAGTTTTGAGTCCTATAAGCATAAATTAACAAATGTAATACTCTGACCAGCCTCAGTGCTTCAGTTAAAACATAAGAAGCGGGATTTTTAAACAAAAGACAGAAAGAGAGCTCTCGCGTGTTTACATGCACTTGAGTCAGTGCAAACCACACATCATATGATAGCCAATTTCTAAGGATACCCCACAGGTTTCCAGGAATCAGATAATATATTTTGTTTCTCACTGACAGCCAGGGATGCACATGACATCTCAGATTAACTTACCTAAAGCTTATCTGAGCATATCTGACCAGTCCCTCAAGGTCCTTACACCGGCTTCCAGTTATATTTAGGACTGATTTAAAAGTACTTTTTACTTGTTTCTAAATCACTCAATGGCCTTAGACCAAAAATACGTTACAGAATTCTGCTCACTGAATATAAACCTAACAGAACCACTCCAGTTCATTAGTATTGAGTCAGTTAGAAATACCAGGAGGTTCACAAAACAAGGGTGTCCGAACTTCAGTTATGCCGCCCGCAGTTGGAATTACTTTCCAGAAGAGATCAGATATGCTAAAACAAAAGTCACATTTAAAGACAGATTCAAAACTTATCTGTTTAGCTGTGTATTTATTGAATGAGCACTGTGGGATGTCCGAACTGATTGCACTATATTTTATGTATAATCATTTTCTATTCTTAACTGTTTTAAACTCATTTTAAACCTCTTAAATATTTTTTTAATCATTTTCAAAGTTTTTAAAGTCTTTGTTTTATGGTTGTGATTTTTTTATTATTATTTTCTTTTCTTATATGTAAAAGCACTTTTTTAATTACCATTGTGTATGAAATGTGCTATATAAATAAACTTGCCTTGCCTTGACAGATCATTAGTTAATATATATTCACATAGTTAGAAATATGAGATAATGTGCTTGTTAATGTTTATTAATGTACTTATTAATTGCCTAATGAATAACAGATCATTATTTATTGTAAATTGAAATGTTTATAAATGTCATCAAACTTTCAATTCATATGGTCAGGACCTTTTAAAAATCTGCAAATGATTTCAACAGAAATTATACAATGATTACAAACTTATTTGTTAATGTACTTTTTTGAATAATTACAAATGTAATCAATCTTCAGTTCATATATTACCTAATACTATGTTTTTTTGTTTTTATTTTTACATTTAATCTGATTTGTATCTTGTTGTAAAACAATTTTTTGTCCAAAAAATCCTCTGAAGGGTAGTAAGTCATTAAATTTATTTAACTGCTCCCCTACTGAGACAGGGCATCCTTTTTGAACTCTTTGATGGGGCCACCTCTGATGTGATACCAGCCATAGCCATTGAAAGTGAGCAAGTGTCACCTACCAGATTTTGGCGCAAGGTTTCTATAGCTGAAACTTGCAGCCACAAATATGCTAGCGAAATTCAGCTGAACCCATATTAATTTTTATTTCTACTTGTTTTTTTCACTGTACAATGCTCGCCAGGAGAGCCAGCTGACAGCCAGGGAGAGCTGCTAGCTGACAACGTTGATTGTCTTCCATGTGTTTTTCTTCTCTCTAGTCACATTTGACCCGCGAAGTCTCCGCCAAGAGATCTCATTTCACTGTGAAATCATAGGCTTGTTTTAGATGAGGCATAATCTGCGTTAACCGATCACTGGTGATCACCACAAGATGCATCGCTGTTCCTAGGAATAGGCCTTGCTTGAGAGTTTCGTGACCATCGCCTGAAATGTAGGCCAGAGTAGGCCGCAGCAAGTGGAGGGGTCAAAAAGATCTTTTAATCAAACAAGCAGGTTTCTGCCACCATTTCACGCCCATAGTATTTTTTCCATACTATGCAAGTCGTGCTGTTTTGTAGCAAACATTTTTCAGAATTTTTTCCCTTGTTTTAAGCCAGACGCTGACACTTCTCAGATGAAACCACACAAAGATGAGGCATAATTGCTAAACAGTCCATTTAGATATGTATGTGTGCATGTATATTTTTATTGGATTGATTTATTAATTCACACAAACATACAGTAGAATAAAGTGAAAATTACAACAAGGAAGAATTTTAATTAAGAGAAAATTAACCAAAAATAAACGCATGTCCTAATTCTTAACTTCACTAGGCCTGTTTTGTTTTTTGCTTAGTTCACATGCAATATATATAAAATGGGTAATCTAATTTTAGAATAAGAGAAATGTATCAGTTGATTATTTCAGCTGGTTTAGCATGAAGCTGTGTCGTCACTGTCAAGTTTCATCATGCTTTTGAATAGCACACAATGGTGGAGAAAGCAATCATGCCGACCAGCTCACTGACATGATCACTGCCGCGTAGAATTTTTGGCACACGCCAGCATGACATCGAGCAGAACAACTCGGACACTTTTTCTAACTGGCATGCATCTCAATGCGGTGATCACCGCATCAGCTCTCCGCAGATTTTGCCCCATCTCAAACATGCCTAATGTCCGAGGGTGTCCACGGCCCTGATGTCATGGTGACGAGAAGTAAAAAATCTTCATGACAGCAAAGCCGGCTGTGCAGTCGAGCGCAGTTGCTCTCCCCCAGCTGTGCTGACCAAAAGCACAAAGGGAAATGACTTTCTGACGAAACAGCTTAATGCTCATTGGTTCAAACAGTCGTGATGTCACGTTCTCTTTTAAAAAGTTAGATTTTTATGTATATCGTGTGGTTATATGTTTAAAATATGCATGAATATTCCCAAACACAACGAAATCTAAATCTAAGATATATAAATGTTATCATACCCACACTTCAAAAAAAAAATAAATAAATAAAATAAAAATTCTAAAATACATGGTTGTATTAAATTAGTAAAAATTTATAATAAATACGTCTTTCAAATTTAATTGAATAGCAAGCACTTTGTGTTTCTTGTTCATATCAATTTTAATATAAAAGCACCAGAACTAAAATGATATCAAGTTTATCAGTAACATTGTCTGCTCTTTCGTAGAATTGAAAAATTCGTTCTCTATTTAACCAGTCCTTCCGTTTGCTTTATAAATCATGGCTTTGAATTTGGGTTATATTATCACAAAGAAACATCATTGTAACTTTGAATTTAATGGATAGTGGATTCTGACAAAATTGCAGATTACAATAATAGCAATTTTGTCTAAAAACTGAGATGAAAACTTTACTTCAGTAAGAAATGTACTTTTTTCTATAGTGAAATAAATGTTAAGTGATATCTTCTGATATGTGTGCAGTGGTGTTCTGAAATGAGGCAAAGTCTTCACATTTATCTATTTATTTAAAAAAAATATAAAATTAATCTCCCAGTCTCATTTTTTTTGGTTAAATAAACATTACTTACACCATCAGAAAATAATAATAATAATATAAAAAAGGGATCTAAAAAAATCTAGGAAATCTATATCATGTTTACATTAAAGGATATACTCCAACTCAAAATGAAATGTGTTGTCATTAATCACTCACCCCTACATCGCTCCAAACCCATAAAAAACACAATTTAAAGATTTTTTGGATGAAAACCGGAGGCTTGCTTTGACTGTCCCATTGACTGCCAAGTAAATAACACTGTCAAGGTCCAGAAGAAGAGAAGTATGAAAGAAGACATTGTCATTGAATAGTCCACCTGCCATCAATTGATTCCAACCCGTGTAATGTTGGCGAAACAGCGCGGAATACTTTTTTGTACACAAAGAAAAACAAAATAGCCACATTAGTCAACAATTGCCTCCCCTCTGTGTTTCTCCACATCACAAGCGCCAGCTTATATGCAGGCAATATCAGCTGCACTGCACAGATGCACTGTTTTACGTTCAAATCAAAGCATACATGTAAACTTGATATCCTTGTGTCGCGGCTGACACAGAAGAGTGTGTGCGAACAAAAACTGAACTGTTCATGTCCTCATCGATATGTGGGGAAGATCCTGACCGCGATGATCCGCTTATCGCATAGCGTGTGCTGTACCTTGCCGATCTTGATTAGGCTCCCTTAAGGGAGGCTCTCTTCAGAATCTTAGTCTGCCAAAAGCTTGATGTCATTCACCCCTCACGTGAAACATGACATCTCTGATGCCCCCGCCCACCCTTCAAGATTGTTGGTATTTGTGCAAAACATTGAGAAAAGAGAAAACAGCGAAACAGCGGTTGCCTGCCCACCTTCAACTAAGATAGCACGGACGTGCGGACGATGGAGTCTCAGATGATCCTGGCGCCCGCATACACAATCTCAACGATGGGGAGCAAAGCAGTTCTGGGTGGAGATCTCTAGAAGACTGGAAATTGGCGAGGAGAGGTCTTTCATCATGTGTCTTTCATCATGGTGAGTATCACAAATGTTAGCTTAGCAGCTTACTGTTACACAAACCTACTGCATAATATTCAAATTCATACAGGAGCCTACTTCCATATACACATCGCCAGCTTATAGCAAGAGACTATGTAAGGCTCATATTTATATGACTATAAATTAGCTTTCAATACTATAGTCCCCATAAAGCTAGCTTCTAAACTCATGGACCCTCGGCCTGAATTCTTCACTATGCAACTGGATTCTTGATTTCCTCACCGGCAGACCTCAAGGGAGAAAGTAGGCCAGTTCACCTCCAACTCCATCACCCTGAACGTAGGAGATTCCCAGCCACAGGGCCTGTGTGGGGTCCTGAGAGTCCCCCTGCTCTACTCTCTCTACATTACACATGACTGCATGTCTTCCCACAGCTCCATAGCTATATAATCAAAATTTGCCCCAGGTACTGTAGTTCTAAATACTCATTTCCGACAATAATGAAGCCGTGATACTTGGGATGTGAGGTAGAGAGAAACTTGCATCCTTAGTGCCAGGAAATGGAAAAAAAACTGAGAGACTTAGGAGGAGCTTCTCCCCCAGGCCATCAGACCTCCAGGAAGACTCAGCACCAGCCTCTATACATCTCTACGTTCCACCTCATTATTCACCCCTATGGAGAAAGATGAAAGGAGGCAGCTACAACTCACTACCTTGACATGTGAACATACTGGGAAAGTGTCAACCTGACTTGGACATTTGCCTCTGTGGCCATTCCTGTGTATCTTCATATTTAGAGAGCTGCAGTTTACTTTCATCTGCACATTATTCTCCACTATATATTTAATTCTCACCAGTAATACTGATCTTTTATATTTTATTCTTTATATTTTTATTGTTTACTTTTATTTCATTCTTCTTTCATAGCTATATATTTATGTATATTTTCATCTGTGTTGTATTCTTTAATAATTGCACTGTCCATGGAGTGGACCTGACTCACATTTCACTGCTGGTTATATATGATCTATATAATTGTGTATGAGACAAATAAAAATCTTGAATCTTGAATAACATCTGAAGTTAACCCAGCCTTCACTAAATCCTGCAAAATGAGGTTAGAACATCTTCAGAGTGATGTTTGGAGGTGCATATATAAATGTCACTTTAGAAAACCTGCCAGGACATGCCAACTCAGCCTTCTTTGTCGACCTCCCCACAGTCCTGGTGTCTATACACAGTATGCAGGGCTGGATCATTGGTTTTCTATCTGATGATGGGGTGCATCAAGCTGCTACCTTTCAAAAAATGATATATGTCTCTTCTGGACACTGCACATATGGGCCAGGTTTGGACATTTGCCTCTGGTTACATTCCTGTGTACTTAATATTTAAGACGGCAGTAATAATGTCACACATATGCACATTGCCATCTGTAGATACATCGCCTTTGTATTCTTAAGTTTTAATACACTACGTATGTTCATTATCAGCACATTATCTTTCCACTATATTATTTAAATTGCTACAAAACATCTTTTTTTATATTTTGATTCCTTATAGTCTTATTTTATTCTCCGTTTACTTTTTATTTCATCTTTCATAGCATAGTTATGATATGATTGTCACTTGGTTGTATTCTTTAATAATTGCACTGTTCCATGGAGCGGACCTGACTCACATTTGTCACTGCTGGTCTATAGATGTACATTTTATTAGCCTGGTATCTTACATCCATCCAACTGGTCACAAACCGCTCCACCACCGGCACTTCAAACACTCAGTTCACGCGATTGATATATCTGATGCTTTTTGCAAAATATAATTTTATTATAGCCAAGTTTACCAAGGAACAGATACTACACTTGGATTCTAGCCAAAAGTACACACCAGTACAAAAAGTACACATAGTACAAACACACCCTACTCTAGGGACTATAAGTGGCTACTGACAGCAATATCACCCAGCTCTAATCTGCTAAATGCAACAATAAGGCATGAGGTTATTAAGATATTATAAATACCAAAAAACATAATGTTATTAAGATACTATAAAAAAAAACATCTTAAAATTCACAGAAAATCTTAAAAAACTAGCTTTACGTTTTACCAACTGCTGTATCTGTAAAATGAGGTAGTAAATGGTTGAACTTGATCTTGCTGCATGTACAAAGAGTGCTCAGTAAATAGCTACTGTAACCAAGGTACAAAGTTGCTATATGATAGGTCTATGAATTATAAAAACAACCTATATACATTTAATATATAAACCAAGTCACCAGGAATCTTTTTTTTTCCCTTGCTGCTTAAAAATACTTCCCTCGTGTTATATTGTAACAAGTTCAGACTCCTCGGCGTAGAGGGTTAGTTGAATGCAGAGGTTTATTGAGACAGGTAATTTGAATGATAGTGGGAGAGATGCAGGTGAGTGAATCCGGAGGAGGCGTTGAGTATGGTTTCAATGGCTTAAATTTAGATTTTCTCCATGCAGACAGTGGGGTGATCAGGATGGAGGAATAGATGCACACACCTCGGGAGAGACGTAGGAGAGGAGGACTTGGAAGGGGAATCGCTGGAGACACACAGGAGGAACGCTGGAGGAACTCTGGAGGAACACAGAAGTCTAGGAGGTTCATGCTAACAAAGAGGCAGGTAGAGAGGTAAGTTAGAAGAGTCAATACAGGTAACTTAGAACAGGGAAATTTCCGCTGTACAACTACAAGATTGGACAATGGGGGTGAACACTTGATCTTAGCCAAAAGTACACACAAAATACAAAATTAAACACAGCAAAACACACTAACAAAAGACAATAAACTTCAACTTAACAAAAAGGCCAAGAAGTGATCTGCATACATGCAACACACTCACTTAGGACTATAAGTGGCTACTGTATAGCAAATTTCAACTGCTTGATTGCATGAGGTTATTAAGATATTATAAATATCAACATCTTGATTTTTTTAGCTGCTTTAAAACATGATCAGGTGAGTGAATCCAGAGGAGGCGTTGAGTATGGTTTCAATGGCTGGACTTGATATTTTCTCCATGCAGACAGTGGGGTGACCAGGATGGAGGAATAGACGCACACACTGCTTGAGAGACGTAGGAGAGGAGGACTTGGAAAGGGAAATCGCTGGAGACACACAGGAGGAACACGACCTCTAGGAGGTTCATGCTAACAAAGAGGTAGGTAGAGAGGTAAGTTAGAAGAGCCAATGCAGGTAACTTGAAACAGGGAGCTTTCCGCTGTGCAACTGCAAGATCGGACAATGGGGTGAACTGAGGTGTGTGCTTTTATGTGGTGGTGAGTGAAAGAGATCAGGTGCTGGTGATTAAATGATTGGATTGTGAGCAGGTGCTGGTGATTAATGCTCGAGTGAGGGAGTGCGCTGTGGGTGATGAGCCTGACCGATTTGTGACATATATATAATATTAAAACTGAAACAAACAGTTTAGCTCCAACCCTGATCAAACTCACCTACCTGTGATTTTCTAATGATCCTGAGGACATTGATTAGCATGCTCAGGTGTGTCTGATTAGGGTTAGAGCTAAACTGTGCAGGATCTCATGGGCCAGATTTGAGGATCCCTGACCTATAGTAATTGTCTGCATTCTGATTAAAAAGAAGAAGTTTGAACTATTCTTCCACACATTATTCTGTTTTCCATAGGAATTCTGTGTTGCAAAAAAATAAATAAATAAATAAAAAAATAAAAAATAATAATAATGATAATAAATAAATAAATAAATAAAATTTAAAAAATACATAATAGTATATAAAGAGCAATACGTAACTG